>NW_027596987.1:0-116574 GCF_964194155.1 Cetorhinus maximus | reverse complement strand
TTGCAGAATGCGTGGCGCTTCTAGACTTGTGCCTCGCAAAGCAATTTACACACTAACCATGGTCTATGTACCCCTTCCCCTGGAGGATGGGCGGGCTCGAAGATATTCTGCCTACCAAGGAGGCCAAAACATTCAGGGGAATCTGGTTATCCTTTCGTTATAGGATGGGCGAAGCCTGTGGAAATGAACCCCCATAACAGTACCTGTGTAGGGACTGGCTGATGGGAACCCGCAACGGGTATTGTGTGGGCGCGGTCGGTCTCGGCCCCACCATGTATCGCTGCACACCAAACATTCCAAATTCTGATGCCGCGATGCTTTCAATACTGAGAATGTCATAACTTCTCGCAGATATGATGGATTTCGGGCCACGGTTTCTGTAGCAGTGTTTAGCCTCGGCACCGCTGGTGTTTACATTGCATTGAGTTTCAATCAGTTAGGATAATCCCGATTGCAATCGATGATGCCATTTTCTGCCGGGCCTGAACGCAAGTGTCTCTGACATATAACCGCAGGTTCAGGTCACACTGCCATACTGAAATCCAATTGACACTGACAGGCACTCTGATGGCATTTCGTCTCATTTCAGGACCCAATGCAGTCATGCTATCTGCGACCTTGCACAGAATTGTGATGTGGTGAGACAGATCCTTGTTCAAGGATCCTCACGGAGCCGGAGTCTGCTCTGCCTCAGCCCTGATCGAAGAGGGCCTCCTGTCTCTGTGGAGGCATTAAGTTGTCCATTGGGGCAGAGGCTATGGCGTTTGCCTTGAAACCCAGGTTTCTGAAGGAGCGAGATCCATCTTCTGAGATGGAGCAGGAACACATCAGATGCTTTCACGGTGCCTTTCCTCTCCATTCAAATAGAGCCACAAAATAAGAACGAGCAACATTTGAATCAGAAGGGAAGGTGGGGGCGGAGGAGTTTGAGGGTTGCTGTTGTAGCAGAGGCGTGGTGGAGATTGTGCGGACTCCACAGCATTAATTACTCTGTCTTTGTCCCCGCCCCCCACCCCTCAGAAAGGATTGTGGAAGCATTGACAGAATGCATGTCAGATCAGTGAAAGTGACTGAACTCTCTACTTCTTTTCCCAGGGACTGGCGAGTGGGACAGCGACTGCGTTTCCCTGCAGACAGGTCAATGCCAACCGCTGAATCCGAGTGGATTCCAGGAGCGAAATGGGATTTTGAAACACAGATTGTATGACAGGCAATTCCAAGGCTGGTCAGCGGGTGAGGCCGGCTCCAGGCAAGGAGCAGGGCGATTTCTCGGCTTCATCTGCCACCTAGTTGGGGAAATCAAAATTTCACCCCGGCAATTTCTCCTTTCATTCAGCGGGCCAGAGTAACTCCTCAAAGCCGGTTAGATGGGCACTGAGTCGCATCGGCTTTGGTGGCAATTCGGCAGTCGCATGCAGCACAAGACAGAGAGCAGTGAACAGGTCAGATTTCGAGGAGGCCTCCTAGCTAAAAGAATAGATACAGCATCAGTGACAGTACCCGCTCCCACTGGGAGCGTTCAGTTCTTGGCCCTGCACATTCCAGATAGTATTTTCCACCATTTCTAAGCTTTTTTCTGTTGTATCAATTATTGTCTTCCACACATCTTACTAAGATGATAGTAATAAATGAACTAAGTCACTAAAGCTATCAGTAATTATGCCATTCCCATTAGTGAGTCTGCCCCCTGTGATCCAATTTATGTTAGGTAAAATATTCTTTATTCATAATATATTTGAAAAAACGTTACAAAGTGTTTTCAAAATGGCCATTACAAAAAGTGAATTCATGTTCCAGTTTTCCACATAGATCATGAGGTGCTTCAATGCAGTCAATGAATAATAAAAACATATCAACATGGCCTTTACAGACAGTCAGGCAGCGCAATTGTATTTAAGTTATCCACATAACGGTTGCAGCCTGAGATGCTTCAATGCAATTGTGACACATGTCGTATTCACTGCATGCAGTTACTTCTCTGTCGCTGGGCCAAAATCCTGGAACTCCCTACCGAACAGCACTGTGGTGGGACCTGCACCACATGGACTGCAGCAGTTCAAGAAGATAGCTCACCACCAACTTCTCACGGGGCAATTATGCAGAGGCCGAAAATGCTGTCCTAGCCAGCGAATTACATATCCCATGAATGAATAACAAATAAATAGTGAACATGTCTTCCAGAAGCCTGCAGCAAACGTCACACCGAGAGTTTCAGCCTGTGCCCACTAGAGGGCTCCCTCACACCAATGAGGAGGTGGGAGAATTCATGCTCCTCAGTGAATTTCAAGGAGACCCGCCTGGTATATCAGAAAGCAGCACAAAACTGAGTTGTAAAATGCTGAAGGCGTTTCATGCTTGTTAGATCTCGGAATGCCTTCCTTTAAACACAGTCTTCTCTCCTTTATCCATATTTGCCCCTTTGAATGCAGGTGACAATCAGTTCTGGATTAAAGTGACTTATTGCAACTCACAATATAAACCAAAGCAGAATTTCAGAAATGCAACTATATCCTTTCTTACCTTTTGCTGTCATTTGTTTGCTGGTGTTCCCATCTATCTGCTGCCCTTGTCCTTCTAGATGGTAGAGGCCATATATTCGGAAGGTTCTGTCGAAGGAACATTGGTGAATTCCTGCAGTGCATCTTGTCCATGGCACACACTGCTGCTACTGTGCGTCAGTGGTGGGGGGAGTGAATGTTTGTTGATGCGGTGCCAATTAAGCAGGCTGCTTTGCCCTGGATGGTTTCAAGCTTCTGGAGTGTTTTGGGAGATGCACTCATCCAGGCAATTGGGGACTATTCCATAAAACTCCTGATTTGTGCCTTGTTGATGCTGGGTATGCTTTGGGGAGTAGGGAAGTGGGTTACTCATCGCAGGATTCCTAGCCTCTGACCTGCTCTTGTAGCCACAGTATTTATATGGCTAATGATGATTGAGCCAAGCATAGATCACCCTCGTTTGTATTCTGTTTGCGGATATGTCCCTCATTCTCCATTAACCTTGATTTACTGGTGATAATGAACAACCAGTGAGGATTGGACTTCAGGTATCATTCCATTCCATCTCTGTCTGCCCGATCGGATTATGCAGCTTGTTTGATTTTCCCTGCCGCTCCTGGGAACAGTTGGGTGACAGTTTGATCCGAGGTTAATTTAGTTTCCTCTCGCTGTATGTGTCTGAGCGGCTGACAGCGCCGCTTCGCATTGTCGCTTCACATACTCCTGATTCTACACAAACCCCAACAGACAGGAGCTCCCACTAACCGTGCAAAGGCAGTTTTTGTATAGGGGTGAGACTGATTTACATCACTGTGGACCCCAGAGGGCGCAGTAATAGACGACAGCGTCAGTCAGCTGCAGAGCCGAGATGGTTAGACTGGTGAATTTAGTGGAGATCTGGAGCTCTACAGAGAAACGACTTTTCGCAAATTCTGCTTTACCTTCATAGCTTTTAGTACCCTTGAAGAGTACAAACCGAGGTTGTGTGCCTGGGTGTTGCCGGTACCAGTATAGCTTATGGTTGCCCCATGTGGTATCATCGTTGCAGTTTAAAGTCACCTTTTCTCTTTCTGTCTTAACATCTGATGAGAGTGGCTGAGTGACAGAATCTCCATGAGTCCCGTCTGCAAAAAAAAAATATTAGAACAGAAAAGTTAAGACCGACAGCTTATTGAAATCTGATTGAAGCCATGCCTGGGAAATGAGATATAAGATGAAATGTATTCCCTTCACGGTTACCTGTTAGAATTGCTGCCCACAGAAACCAGATGCCGAGTAGCCTCATATTCGCTGTGTACCCTGTCAAAGAGCTGCTCGATATTTGAACACACACTTTCTAATCTCCGCCCTCAATAATCTGTTGTCGTGTCTCAGGATGTTTATACCTCCCTTCCTGTGCCCCCTGTTGCGTGGCGAGACCGGCAGGATTTGAGAGAGCGGAGAGTAACGACAAGTGCCCTGCACTCACTATCCTTACAGAGGGAATGGATCCGGATTTACAGAGCAGGATTGGGGAAGAAATCCTCCCTGACCCGCTGCTGTCCAACTGGACGTTATCAAAATGGAGAAGGAACAGATAAAATGTTCCAAGCTTTCCAATGATGCAGAGTTATGTTGGAGAGTAAGCGATAATGAGCCTGCAAAGGATATGGATGGTAAATTGTCTTTGCAAGAAAGTGGTAAAGAGGAACATATTACCAAGAAGAATAGAGGAAATGAATAAATGAAATGAATTTTTTTGAAATGGTGGAATTTATTACATGTTGTTGTGACATGTTTTAACTCAATTTTCCGGGGCTCCCTCTCCCTCTGCTTCCTCAAGAGTTCCTCTCTCTCTCTCTCTCGCACACACAAATACATACACACAACACACACAGACACACACCACACACACACAAGACACAGACACATAGACACACACACACACACGCACACACGCACACACACATACCTTCAGCAATCTACCCTCTGCTGGACACTGTCAAAATCACACACACACACACACATACACACACACACAGACACACCTTTAGCAATCAACCCTCTTCTGGACACTGTCATAATCACACACAGACACACACATACAGGCGCAGATACACATGCACACACGCACACATGCATACACACACACACACATGCACACTCACCTTTTGCAACCAACCCTCTGTTAGACACTGGCAGAATCACACACAGATGCGCAATGGCCTTTAGAAATCTACCCTCTGCTGGACACTGTCATATACACACACACACGCACACACACACAAACACACACACACACACACACACACACATTTTGCAACCAACCCTCTGTTGGACACTGCCAGAAGCACATACGGATGCGCACATGCCTTTAGCATTCTGTCCTCGGCTGAACACTGTCAAAATCACACACACACACACACACACACACACGTTTAGCTGTCAACACTCCGCTGGACACTGCCGGATCCTCTCTCTCGCACACACACACACAGACACACACACACACTCATTCACACACACACACCTTAAGCAATCTACCCTCTGCTGTGCAGTGTCCTAAACACACACAAACACCTTTAGCAGTCAACCCCCTGCTGGACACTGTCATTATCACATAAACACACAAACACACACACACACACACACAAACACATACACACACCTTTAGCAATCTACCCTCTGCTGGACACTGTCATAATCACATAAACACACACACACACAAACACACACACACACACACGCACGCACACACGCACACACACCTTTAGCAATCTACCCTTTTCTGGACACTGCCGGAGTCACATACATGCCTTCACCTTTCTGATCTCTTTTCAGCGAAGGCTGAGGCGCTGGCATAGGGGTATTGTACCTGCCCTGGCAATTTAACGATCCAATATATTATTCCGGGATCGAATCCCACCACGTCAAATAATGCAATTTGAATGCAATAACTTGCTTGAATTATCTGCAGGAGAAAACCGTTGTCGATTTTTATGAAAACCCATGTGGCTCATGAATGGTCTGTCCAGCAGGTGACACTAGGCCCACAGCCACTTAGAAATGAGAATGGATATTCACTCTCTCTCTTGGTATGTCTCTGTCACCAGCAGCGAGTCTAATTATCAGCTTTTATGCTCCCATCCAAAGGATTTTGAGGTACAATAACAGATAGTTATTGCCATAGTCGGCAGGTCAGGAAGGATCGGTGCAGAGCGAATCAGATATAAGGTTTCATGTCTGTGACATTTCATCTGAGCTCAGTTTGACCAGTTGCAGACTGGGGCCTTCACTCTGTTTCTGGTTGCACTTCCAGCATTTTCAGTTTGTGCGTCGAATTTGGTTATCTTTATGATGCTGGGCACAAGAGAGGACGGGAGAATGTCACCCGCAGGAGAATCACAGGCGCATTCTTTTAGATAAATATTTGGTTACAATTTGGGACGAGAGTAAATTTGCCCACATTGTGGACATTTCAGTTTAAGCACGGATTCTACTGTATAATTATGCCAATGTTCTTTAAGAACACAACGGCATGAAATAAACACTGAGGATCTCTCTCGGTTCCCTGAGACACAAACAGACAATGAAGCTCCCAACGTAGCAAAGACTGCACTGACTAACTGCCCCCTCAGTCCGACAATCTCTGCTGTGACCGTCAGCATCTCTGATGAAACACCCTCCCTAATGGGATTTATCAGACAGCCCGCGGCAGCCCTGCCCGTCTCTCCCGTTAGCTGTTGACGCTCGGAGCCTCCTGGCCCGCCTTGTGTTATCAGAGAGATTGCTGCCGCTCTTCTGGAACTGTAACCAGGAGCGAAGTTTTTGTACAGTGACTGCCGCGTGTTGCCTCAGTGTGGGGCTCAGCCGCATAGTAATAAACCGCGGCATCGGCGGCCTCACTGCCCCCAATGAGCAATTGGCCGCGTTCTCCGCGTTTCAGTTCAAATCGCCCACTTCTCTCCTTGCCATTCGATGCTCGCTTTACAATCCACTCCAGTCCCTGACCGGATTTCTTTCTGTACCAATGTATCGCGTAAAAGCCGGGCACGTCGTAGCTGCAGTCTATCTGTACCGAATACCCGCTCTGGACTGCTTTCGAAGCGGGAGATTGAAGCACACGGTTCCGGAGACATCGACCTGGAATAATATTCAGGGAATGAAACACTGGATCAACGAGGTTAATAATTAAAAACTCACTCTGGGTCATTGGGTACCTGTCCTGTACCTACCTGTTCGCATCGCCAGGATGACGGATAATAGCTTTAACTGTGCAACACAACACATGTTTGCTATGACAATGTCTATACAAAAACGGGACACAGCTCACAACAGAAGAAAATGAAGCGGGTGAAGAGATTAAAATGTTGGCTGATTAAAGTCAAAGATGGGATATCTAAAGTCTCGGTCACGTGTTAACTTTCCCCGCTCCTCATTGGCTGGAAATTGATATTGTTCACCGGATACAAGGAGGTGGCTTGTTGGTCCGCTGTTCATTTCTCCTGTGGTTCACGCCTGAACCTATCAGTTTGGTTGAAGACCAGCAGCTTCTTCTGGCCCGGGTGGAGGCAAGTCAGAGGAAGCACATTTCTTTCTGAGAGTCACTTTCGTAAGCGTCCAACCTGACACTGGGTGTTCAACTCCAGTGGAAAACATTCCTTACAGAATGAGTGATCTCTAGAGGGACTGTACCTCAGGAAACAGCTAACACCATCAGGACAGCCCAATGAGTCATTTCCTGGCAGAATGCGTGGCCCTTGTGGACTTGTACCTCACAAAGCAATTAACACGCTCACCGTGGTCTATCAACCCCTTCACCGGGAGGATGGGCGGGCTCCATTATACTCTGCCGACCAACGGAGTCAGCACATTCAGCGGAAACTGTTTATCCTTCCCTTAATGGAATGGGTGAAGTCTGTGGAAAGGAACCCCCATAATGGTACCTGTGTAGGACTGGCTGATGGGAATCCGCAGCGGGTATTCTATGAGCGCGCTCGGTCTCGTCCCACCATGGTCTCACTGAACACCAAACACACCAACGGCTGATGCCCCGATGCTCTCAATACTGAGATTGTCATAACTTCTACTTCGGTGAAGATAGAATCTGTACGGCCCCGTCAGTGTAGCGGTCGCAGATATGATGAATCCGGGCCACGGTTTTGTCCTTGTCTGGACCAGTGTTTAGCCTCGGCACCGATGGTGTTTACACTGCACTGAGTTTCAATCAGTTGCGATATTCCCGATTACAATCGATGATGGCATTTTCTGCCGGGTCTGAGTGCAAGTGTCTCTTACATATTGCCGGAGGTTCAGGTCACACTGCCATGCTGATGCCCACTTGGCGCTGACACACACTCTCGTGGCATTTCGCCTCATTTCAGGACTCAATGCTGTAATGCTTTCTGCGGTCTTGCACAGAACTGTGATGTGGTGAGTCAGATCCTTGTTCTAGGATCCTCACGGACCCGGAGTCCGTTCTGCCTCAGACGAGTTCGAAGAGGGCCTCCTGTCGCCGAGGAGGCTTTCAGTTGGCCATTGGGGCAGAGACTGACCTTTCAACCTGTGGCGTTTGCCTTGAAGCCCAGGAGCCTGAAGGAGCGAGACCCATCTTCTGAGATGGAGCAGGAGTATATCAGATGGGTTTACGTTACCATTCATCTCCATTTAAGAGCTCACAAAATGAGAAAGAGCCACATTTTCTTCAGAACGGAAGGTGGGGGCCGAGGGCTTTGATGGCCGTTGTTTTAGCAGAGGTGTGGTGGAGATTGTGCGGGCTCCGCAGCATTAATTACTCTACTACTGATCCCCCTTATAACGGATTGTGGAAGCATTGACAGAATGGATGTGAGATCAGTAAATGTGACTGAACTCTCCACTGCTTTTCCCAGGGACCGGCGAGTGGGACAGAGACTGTCGTTTCCCTGCAGGCGGATGAATGCCACCCATTGAGTCCGAGTGGATTCCAGGAGCGAAATGGGATTTGGAAGCACATGTTGGATGACAGACAATTCCAAGGCTGGTCAGTGGGTGAGGCCGGCTCCAGGCAGGGAGCAGGGGGATATCAAGGCTTTGCCTGCCACCTGGTGGAGGAAATCAAAATTTCAACCCAGCAATTTCTACTTCCATTCAGTGGGCGAGATTTGCTCATCAAAGCCGCTTAGTTGGAAACTGCCCCGAAACGGCTGTGGTGGTAATTCGACCGTTGCATGTTGTACAAGGCAAAGTGCAGTAAACAGGCCAGATTTCCAGGAGACCTCCCAGCTAAAAGAGTAGATACAGTATCAGTGACAGTACCCGCTCTCACTGGGAGCAGGGTTCAATTATTGTCCCTGCACATTTCAGATAGTATTTTACGCGATCTCTAAGCTTTTATCTATTGTATCAATTATTGTCTTCTTCGCATCTTACTAAGGTGATGGTAATAAATGAACTAAGTCACTAAAGCTATCAGTAATTATGCCACACCCATTAGTGAGTCTGCCTCCTGTGACCTAGTTGATTTTAGGAAAAATATGCTTCACTCATAAAATATCTGAAAGAATATTGCAATGCGTTTCAAAATGGCAATCAGAAAAAGTGAAATCATATTCCAGTTTTCTACGTGGATCATGAGGTGCTTCAATACAATCAATGAACATTGCAGACATTTCAACCTGGCCATTACAGACAGTCCAACCTAATCTTTACAGACAGTCAGGCAGCGCAATTTTATTTAAGATATCTACATAACTGTTTCACTTTGATGTGCTTCATTGCAATTGTGATACATGCAGTATTTACTGCATGCAGTTCCATGTCTGTCGCTGGGTCAAAATCCTGGAACTCCGTTCCCAACAGTACTTTGGCAGAATCTGCATCACATGGACTACATCGCTTCAAGAAGATAGCTCACCACCAACTTCTCAAAGGTCAATTACGCAAAGGCAATAAATGCTGGCCCAGCCAGCGAAGCCCACATCCCATGAATAAATAACAAATAACAGTGAACATGTCTTCCAGGAGCCTGAAGAAAACCTCACACCGAGAGTGCCAGTCAGTGCCCACTAGAGATCTCCCTCACACCAATGAGCAGGAGGGAGAATTCAGGCTCCACAGTGAGTTTCAAGGAGACCTCCCTGATATATCAGAAAGCAGCGCAAAACTGAGTTGTGAGGCGTTTAAGGTTTTTCACGCATGTTAGGGCTTGGATTGCCTTCTCTTGCACACAGTCTTCCCTCCTTTATCCATATTTTCACCTTTGAATGCAGATGACATTCAGTTCTGGATTTATAGTAGTTTATTTCAACTCACAATATAAAGGAAAGTTCATAAATGCATCTATGTCTTTTTTACCTCCTTTGCTGTCCTATTTTTTGCTGGTGTTCCCATCTATCTGCTGCCCTTGTCCTTCCAGATGGTAGAGGTCGCGGGTTTGGAAGGTGTTGTCTAAGGATCTTTGGTGAATTCCTGCAGTTCATCTTTTAGATGGTGCACACTGCTGCTACTGTGCGTCGGTGATGGAGGGAGTGAATGTTTGTGGTGCCAATCAAGGAGCCTGCTTTATCCTGGATGATGTCAAGCTTCTTGAGCGTTGTGCGAGCTTCCCTCATCCAGGCAAGTGGAGACTATTCCATCACATTCCTGACTTGTGCCTTGTAGATGGTGGACAGGCTTTGGGGAGTGGTGGCTGAGTTACTCGACGCAGGATTCCTAGCCTCTGACCTGCCCTTATAGCCATAGTATTTATATGGCAGGCCCAGTATAGCCCTGTGAAGATTAAACCAAGCATAGAGCGCCCTCAGTGTGTATTATTTTTTCGGATATCTCCCTCAATTTAGAATGTATCCCGTCTCCATTAGCCTTGATGTACTGGTGATCTTGAACAACCACTGAGGATTAGACAGGGTGTTTTCAGATACGATAACCTTCCATGTGTGTCTGGCCGATCGGATTCTGCAGTTTGTTTGATTTTCCCGGCCGCTCCTGGGAACAGTTGGCTGACAGTTTGATCCGAGGTTCATGTGGTTTCCTTTCTCTGTGTGTGTCTGAGCGGCTGACAGCGCCGCTTCGCATTGTAGCTTCATCTACCCGCAATTCTACACAAACCCCAACAGACAGGAGCTCCCACTCACAGTGCAAAGGCAGTTTTTGTACAGAGGTGAGACTGATTTTCATCACTGTGAGTCTGAAAGCGCAGTAATAGACGGCAGCGTCCGTCAGCTGCAGACCCGAGATGGTTAAACTGGTGAATTTAGTGGCGACCTGAAGCTGTACAGAGAAGCGACACCCCGCAAATTCTGCCTTTCCTTCTTAGCTATTAGCATCCTTTAACAGTACAAACTGAGGCTGTGTGTCTGGGTGTTGTCGGTACCAGTATAACGCATAGCTGCTCCCTGTAGTGTCATAGTTACAGTTTAAAGTCACATCTTCTCCTTCTGTCTTAACATCTGATGAGATTGGCTGAGTGACAGAATCTCCATGAGTCCCGTCTGGAAAAAATATATTAAAACAGAGAAGTTAAGATCGACATTTGATTCAAATCTGATTGAACCCATGCCTGGGAAATGAGAGAAATATGAAATGTATTCCCTTCAGGATCACCTGTCAGAATTGCTGCCTAAACATCCCAGACGCTGAGTAGCTGCATTGTCGCTGTCCGCCCTGTCAAAGGCTGCTCGATATTTGAAGACACCCTTTTATTCCCCGCCCTCAATAACCCGTTGTCGTGTCTCAGGATGTTTACACCTCACTTCCTGTGTCCCCTGTGGTGCGGCGAGACCGGCAGGTTTTGAGGGAGCGGACAGTAACTCGAAGCGCCCTGGCCTGGATTACACTCACTATTCTTACAGAGGGAATGACCCGGATTTACAGAGCAGGATTGGTGAAGACATATTCCCTGGACCGCTGATGTCCAACTGGAGGTTATCAAGATGGAAAAGGAACAGATTAAATGTACCGAAGCTTTCCGATGACACAGAGTTATATTGGAAAGTAAAAGCTATTAAGAGGCTGCAAAGGATATCGGATGGTTAATTGTCTTTGCAAGAAGGTGTTAAATAGGAACATATTTTTAAAGAAATGTATATCTCCTTGCCAAGAAGAATAGGGAAATTGAATGACTGCTTCTTTTTTTGAAATGGTGGAATCTATTACATCTTGGTGTTGCATATTTTAACTCAATTTCCCTGGGCTCCTTCTCTCTCTGCTTCCTCAAGAGTTCCCTTCACACACACACACACATTCACACACACATATCTTTCGCAATCTACCCTCTGCTGCACACTGTCATAATCACACACACACACACACACACACACGCACACACAAACACCTTTAGCAATCTACCCTCTGCTGGATACTACCCGAATCACGCCCACACACACGCACACAAACACCTTTAGCAATCTACCCTCTGCTGGATACTGCCCGAATCACGCACACACACGCGCACAAACACCTTTTGCATTCTACCCTCTGCTGGACACTGTCATAATCACACACACACACACTCACCTTTAGCTATCTACCCTCTGCTGGACACGGTCATAACCACACACACATGGAGCTGTGAATGGTGGTGGTAGCGGCTCCAATGTCATTCCATCACATGGTTGGCCAGGAATCTCTCCAACTCTTACAACCTGTCATTGGCGTATATAAGAAGAATTTGCAAGTCGGTACCTGCTTGACCAGGTAATGAATCTTCTTTGGCCATAAAGCTCTGGAGGGGCCAGGCCCCCTCCAGCTCAGTGACAGGGTCACTACCCATTGCGCCACAAGACCTCCTGTCCTTATATCAAAGAAGGTAAAGGTGAGACTGAATTGAGGCGCTCAGAATTATGTGGTTTTGTTACAGTACATCACACGTAACTGTTCCCACTGACAGAACAGTGGATAACACAAGCGCCCCGATGTAGGTATTAAAAACATCCACTGATAGATATTATTCATTTAATACATTGTAATTTGTTAAATTCTGGAATGTGGTGTCTAAAGGGGCGTCGGAAGCAGATTCAAGGATAACTTTCAGAAGGAAAGTGAATATGCCTTGAGAAGGGTGGAGGGTTATGTAGGCAATGCAGGGGTTGAAAGACGAATCGGATAACTCTTTCAAAGCGGCACCGTCGCCAGATGTCGAGTAGCCTCTCTTTGCTCTAAGATCTTATAATTCCAGTATCTTCATTCCCCTCCCGCTGCATTTGTTCTCAGTCGCTTGAACAGTGAGCAGGTGCAGGATGGACTCTGACGTCTGGAGATTCAACTGTCGATATTTCGGCTCCATCAGTTCCGAGTGCAGCTGAGAGTCACCGCACACTTCACCCAATATTGGGCCTGCGGTATCCCCGCCCACAGCTTCCATTTGCTGCTCTCGCTCTGACTCGATTATTGGAGAGATTGCTGCCGCTGCTCCATTCCTGTAATTGGTTGGATCAGCAGTGCAGTGGGACGGGGGTCTGTATTTCAGCTCCGGCAGGGGATTTCTCGCACTGCAGAGTTACAGACTCAGGAAGTGCCTTGGGGAACCGTCTCACTCCGCACCTTCTGTCACTTCTCAGTAAGTATTTCCTTCCCAGTAAAACTCAATTCCCCTCCTGAATGCTGTAACCCAAATGGTACTGTTGGTAAAACAATAGTGATGGCGATAATGATGATTATGTTAATCAATAGGAGGCTGGTGCTGATTGCCTGTTACTGTTATTTATCTTAGAATGGAACTACCAAGACAGGGTGGAACAATCAGTTCCTGAAATAACGGTTGACGAATAAAGTAATATCACATTAACCTGCACGTTGAGAAAAAGCGATCTCAGCCCTACTGTGTACTGGGACAGCCAGCGCCCACTGGAAACCTCCAATGTACATGTTTCGTCTTATTGGTGAGAATGTGCACAGGGGCACCGACATCAATGATCGATTCTCTTCCACATTTGATAAAAATAACAAGATTGTCGAGCGAACGATCAACAACACACTGATCCCCGACAGCGCCGTTTATTTCTGTGCCATGGAGCCCACACTGCTGCAGGGATTTCGCGGATCCCGTACAAAAGCGTCACAGGCAGTTTCATCCAGTGCTCACCAGGGGGCGCGCACACACCGGTAATTCAGTTTCCACAATGAGAGTGAATATTGCAGCAAAACACAGCACCCAATAACAATAACAGGTGACGTCCACCTGAACAGTCACATTAGTCTGTGATTGCGCCTTGCAATAATAATAGGCATGAGATTGACAAATCGATCCGTGATGCCTTCATTCAAACTTTATTTTGGTTTTCGACTTCTTTCCGTTCCTATTTGTTCCTTACCACTCGTATCTTCAGTCTCCCTCGAAAATTGTGCACATTTACTTTTTCCAGTTTTTAATATAAGTGATAAAAGATTTTTCTGCTACATCGTACATTATTTCAGAAGAGCTTCAACCTGGCTGCTCATGTATTCAGCCCTGATTTCAAATCTTATCACTGATGAAGATTTTGCATACTACTGAATAATATATTAACCCTGACCCATCCCCCAACCCCCCACCCCCCACCCCCCTGTTGCGAGCCCGCAATATGGAATGAAGAATAAGCTATTTTTCTCACAGAGAAGAAAAATGATATCATTTTCGAAGTGTGATTATTATTGAGTTCAGTTCCTTGCAGATAACTCCTACGTGTGACAACATTGCACGCTGTAGCCCCGCCCACAGCTTCCATTTGCTGTTCTGGCCCTGACCCGCCTTGCCCGCCGTGTTTTATTGGAAAGATTGTTGTTGTTTTTCCCTGTTTGTCATTGGTTGAATCAGAGGCGCAGTGGCGAGGCGATTCATATTTCTACACTGCCAGAGGATTTCACAGGCTGCAGAGTTACAGACTCAGGGAAGGAACATCATGTGGAACTATCTTAGATCACTCCTCGTTATTGTACCGCTTCTCAGTAAGTGTATGCTTCCCAGTAAAAAATCACCCTCCCCCTTCTTGCCGTATCCCAAACACTATTAATAACAAAATGCTTGTAATGATGATGTAACGATAAACATTGTGATTATCTATGGAGTAATCTGGACTCGGTGGAGCAGTCGCTATCTGAAATGACAGTCAAAGAGGAAAAGGATGTTGCCATAAACTGTACCTTGAAGACAAGCGATCCCAGCCCTTATGTATCCTGGTACAGTCAGTAGCCCGGGCAGCCTCCACAGTTTGTGTTTTATCTCTATGGAGGGATAGCAAAGCAGAACCCAGGCTTTGCAGAGTGATTTTTTTCGATGTTTAGTAAGGCGGCCAAAACAACTGAGTTAATGGCTAGCAAAGCGCTGTTATGCGACACCGCCGTGTATTTCTGTACCATGGAGCCCACAATGCTGCAGAGATACAGCGGATCCCGGACAAAAACCCACACTGAAAGTTCCAGTTAGAATCACTAGAGGGCAGGCCGCAGTACTGAAACAGAAGCAATAATTCAACCACCGCCGTGAGATTAACAAGTGGTTCATTTAAACTGCAATGAAACACAACACTCAGCAAGCACAGGAGAGGGCCACTTGTAAAATTACATCAACAACTCGCATTTATAACAAAAAAAAATGCATCTGTGGAACCTTAACTGACCTTCTGCCTTTCGATATAATTTCCCTGTCTGTTTCCTCTCATCGTCTTTCTTCACTTTTTACCCATATTCTTTTTCTTTCGTTCATGGGATATGGGTGCCGCTGGCTGGGCCAGTATTTACTGCTAATCTCTAATTACCCTTGTTCAGAGTCAACCACTTTGCAATGGGTCTGGAGTCACGTGTAGGCCAGACCAGGTAAGGACGGCAGATTTCCTTGCCTAAAGGACAATAGTGAACCAGATGGGTTTTTTTTAACGACAATCGACAATGGTTTCATGATCATCATCAACAGACTTTTGATTCCTGGTTTTTATTGAATTCAAATTCCACCATCTGCCGTGGTGAAACATTACCCTGGGTCTCTGGATTACCAGTCCAGTGACAATACCACTATGCCACCGCCTCCCCTTCCTTGTTGCAGTCTTTACATTAATGATAAATTAATAAATTTGTTTCTTCTCAGAATATTAAGTCAGGGCCGCTGAAACTGAACATCCTATAAATATGAACTGTCGCATCAGGTCGCTGTTTAAACAAAGAATCTAGTGCAACCTCACTAAGGGCGCCTGAACATTTCTCAGAATAGCCACCAGAAGGCGGAAGATAACAATATTTCTTACTGCACCAATGGTGGAAGTGGATGTTAAAGGAGCGCAAGACAAGCTAAAAACGGCTGTGGTTTAATTCTTATTCTGCTGCACTGCTTTTTCCTGACACTAGCTAAAGTTGTAACAACAGTCCGGCTGGTGTTGAGTTCTTGTTAACGAAAACAAGCTCTACACCTCACCCTGGAGAATTTGAACCCGCTGTCCGCGCTCTGTCCCCGCCCGCTTTAAACCGATCAGAGGTAAATTGCTAAAAATAGCACCGATGCGCCGCACCCCAAATTCTCTCTCATCGCAAATTCTAAGCCTGTAGATTATGGAGGTTTAGATTAACCATCACAACACGAAGGATGTCAGAATTCAGCAGAACAAATTGAAACAGACATTTAAATGCAAACCACAGAAAAGGACAGTGCTGGTAACGCTGACTAAATTACAGCCCGAGTTTATCCTACATGTTTACTCAGTTGTATGCTCAGTAACAGCAGGGATCATCTTTTTAAAATGACGGATTTAAAAACCACTCTGGAAAAATACGGAGTGACTGTTAGTTCACAGCTTCACTGGTTGAGGAGGGACATCTCACTGGAGCCACGGTTACCTGTGCTCTGATGGTAAAGCTACTGGAACATGAGCTGAAGAATTGACGCCGGAATAAACAACCCCCATTGGCAATCCCGTGTTTCCGGTTACAAGTAAAGAAAGGTTTCAGTTTCCTGTCCCACGTGTCTAACTGCGAAATCATTTCGCCTACAAGAACAGTGACTGAACCCCACCTCGGGATGTTTCAATGCATTGGGAGCCAGCTCACCAGCTGACGTCCTCACATCACCACTGGGGACACACGAAAGTGAGATGACGACATCCTGAGACACGACAGCAGATTATTGAGGGCGGGGTTTAGAACAGGTATCTTCAAATATCCAACTCCCCTTTTACAGACCGGACAGCGACAATGCGGCTACTCAGCATCTGGGTTGTGTGGGGATCATTTCTGACAGGTAGATGTGGACCAGCCTCATTTAATATTTCCTCCTATTTTAAACAAATGGATAAAACGTGAATTTTAAACGATACTCGACCTGATTGTTTCTGTTTGAACATGTTTTTCAGATGTGATTCATGGAGATTCTGTCACTCAGCCGCTGTCCTCGGATGTTAAGACAGAAGGAGAAACGGTGACATTAAGCTCTACCTATGATACTACAGAGAGCTACAACTATTTATACTGGTACCGGCAACACCCAGACTCGCAGCCTGAGTTTATATTGTGGAAACACTCGGACGGTCCTGAAGATAAAGCAGATTTTGCCAAAAGCCGTTTCTCTGCAGAGCTCCAGACCTCGAATAAATTCACCAGTTTGAGCATCTCAGGTCTGCAGCTGACCGACTCTGCCGTGTATTACCGCGCTCTGAGGCTCACAGTGATGGAAAACAGTGTCACCCCTGTACAAAAACTGCCTTTGGACTGTGAATATGAGCTCCCGTCTTGCGGGTTGCATAGAATCGGCGGCAGAGGCAGCGACAATGTCAGCGGCTCTGTCAGCCGCTCAAACACAAACCGAGAGGAAACCACATTCACCTCGCATCAAACTGTCACCAACTGTTTCCAGCAGCGGCCGAGAGAAACAAACTGCAGAACCCGACCCGAGCGGCGGATCATCACGGAAGCAGATTGCAAGACGCACGTTCTAATCCCCACCCTCAATAATTTGCTGTCGTGTCTCAAGGTGCTTTCAATTCACTTCCTTCTGTCTCTCTGGTTCTGTGAGATCCGTCGGTGGTGAGCTGTCTGACATTGAATGGAAACATCCCGAGCTGGACTGCAGTCAATGTCCTGATAGGGGAATGGCTGCGCTTCTGGAGGCGAGGGTGGTGGGAATAAAACCCTGGCCTCTTCATTGTCACCAGCAAACTCGGGATTGTTAATCATAGAATGTACCCTGCAATTTGAGAGGAAAAAGCTGGAATCAGATGTAACGGTATTACAGTTGAATAATGGCAACTACAGAGGCATGATGGAGGAGCTGGCCAGAATTGACTGGGAGATGAGCCTTGCAGGAAAGACAGTGGAACAGTAATGGCAGGAGCTTCTGGGAGTAATTTGGGAGACACAGCAAAAATTCATCCCTAGGAAGAAGAAGTATACTAAAGGGAGGACGAGGCAACCATGGCTGACATCAGGGACAGCATAAAAGCTAAAGAGAAAGCATACAATGCGGCGAAGAGTAGTGGAAAACCAAGGGTTTGGGAAGCCTACAAAGACCAACAGAGGACAACTAAAAAATAAATAAGGAGGGAGAAGATTAAATATGAGGGTAAAGTAGCCAGTAATATAAAAGAAGATTGCAAGAGTTTTTTTCGAGATATAAAGGGTAAAGGAGAGGCAAGACTGGACATTGGGCCGCTGGAAAATGATGCTGGAGAAGTAGTATTGGGGAACAAAGAAATGGTGGAGGAACTGAATAGGCACTTTGCGTCAGTCTTCACGGTGGAAAACACGAGTAACATCCCCAAAGTTCAAGAGAGTCGGGAGGAAGATGTGAGTATGGTGGCCATTGCCAAGGAGAAGGTGCTAGGAAAACTGAAAGGTCTGAAGGTGGATAAATCACCTGGACCAGATGGATTATACC
The DNA here is from genome assembly GCF_964194155.1 of Cetorhinus maximus. Lineage (NCBI taxonomy): Eukaryota > Metazoa > Chordata > Chondrichthyes > Lamniformes > Cetorhinidae > Cetorhinus > Cetorhinus maximus. The sequence goes on along the minus strand of NW_027596987.1, from coordinate 98,283 downwards.
CCAGAGTTCTGAAGGAGATAGCTGAAGAAATAGTGGAGGCGTTAGTGGTGATCTTTCAGGAATCACTGGCGTCAGGGAGGGTCCCAGAGGACTGGAAAAGCGCTAATGTAACCCCCCTGTTTAAGAAGGGAGTGAGGAAAAAGACGGGAAATTACAGGCTGATTAGCCTGACCTCAGTCGCTGGTGAGATTTTAGAGTCCATTATTAAGAATGAGATTCCAGAATACTTGGAAGTGCATTGTAAAATAGGGCAAAGTCAGCATGGTTTCATGAAGGGGAGGTCATACCTGACAATTCATTTAGAATTCTTTGAGGAGGTAACGAGTAGGTTAGACAAAGGAGAGCCAATTGATATTATCTACTTGGACTTCCAGAAGGCCTTTGACAAGGTGCCGCACAGGAGGCTGCTCAGTAAGATAAGAGCCCATGGTGTTAGAGGCAAGGTACTACCATGGATAGAAGATTGGCTGTCTGGCAGGAGGCAGAGAGTGGGGATAAGGGGGTCCTTCTCAGGATGGCGGCTGATGACTAGTAGAGTTCCGCAGGGGTCAGTGTTGGGACCACAACTTTTCACTTTATACATTAATGATCTAGATGAAGGAACTGAGGGCATCCTGGCTAATTTGCAGATGACACAAAGATAGGTGGAGGGTAAGGTAGTATTGAGGAGGCGGGGAGGCTGCAGAAGGATTTGGACAGCTTAGAAGAATGGGCAAAGAAGTGGCAGATGCAATACAACGTGGGGAAGTGTGAGGTCATGCACTTTGGTTGGAAGAATACAGGCATAGACTATTTTCTAAATGGGGAGAGAATTCAGAAATCTGGAGTGCAAAGGGATTTATGAGTCCAAGTTCAGGATTCTCTTAAGGTTAACTTGCAGGTTGAGTCGGTAGTTAGGAAAGCAAATGCAATGTTGGCATTTATTTCGAGAGGACTAGAATATAAAATCAGGGATGTGCTGCTGAGGCTTAATAAGGCTCTGGTCAGACCACATTTAGAATATTGTGAGCATATTTGGGCCCCATATCTCAGGAATCATGTTCTGGCTCTGGATAGGGTCCAGAGGAGGTTCACGAGAACGATCGCAGGAATGAAAGGCTTGACATATGAGGAACGTTTGATAACTCTGGGTCTGTACTCGATGGAGTTTAGAAGGATGACGGGGGATCTGATTGAAACTTACAGAATACTGAAAGGCCTGGATAGAGTGGACGTGGGGAAGATGTTTCCATTTGTAGGAGAGACTAGGACCCGAGGGCACGGCCTCAGAGTAAAGGGAAGACCTTTTATAACAGAGATGAGGAAAACCTCTTTAGCCAGAGAGTGGTGAATCTATGGAATTCATTGCCACAGAAGGCTGTGGAGGCCAGGTCATTCAGTGTATTTAAGACCGAGATAGATGGGTTCTTGATTGGTAAGGGGATCAAAGGTTACGGGGAGAAGGCGGGAGAATGGGGTTGAGAAACTTATCAGCCATGATTGAATGGCGGAGCAGACTCGTTGGGCCGAATGGCCTAATTTCTCCTCCTATATCTTATGGTCTTATGGTCTAAAACATTCCAGCATTAAGGAAACATTCTGAAGCTTAATTTTTAATTGGGGTTTGTTTAAAAGATCACAGCCACTATCTTATGAAACCTGTTCATTGTGCATAAACACGTTCTGACCGGGCAACACACCCTGATCAAATAAAGCCTGTGAACAGGCCGCGGTCAAAGGCTGCAGCGCACTAACAGGGGAGATGGGAAAGGGCTGTTCAATATTACAGTCAGGCAGTGAAACTGCTGCAAAATGCATTATGCAAATTAAAGTAAATAAAACTATGAGGGTCGGTTATAACCAAAATGCGAGTTGAACCCACCTAATATAATTCTGCAAGTGTTCCTGGCCTCTTGTTGAGTGTTGTGTTTTGTTATGATCTTTCAAGAATGTCCCTGTGATCCTCATTGTGGAAATTCAATTACTGTTTCTCGTAATCGGTGCGAGAGGGCCCTCTGGTGGGAGCTTAATGGAACTCTCAGTGAGGGTTTCTGTAAGGGATCCGCTATCTCTCTGCAGCAAAGCGGGCTTCATAGCACAGAAATAGACGGCGCTGTCGGCAACAATCATCCTTGCGATATTTAGAGGAAACGTTTTGTTTCCATTGTGCAAATTAGCAGAGAACCTGTCTGGCAAGATTGGAGAACCTCCTTCATTCCCCAAGATTTATATCTTCCGTCAATATCTCGGAACTTCCCCGCGACACTGAACATACCGGAACAGAGTGGGGGCAGGGTAGTTTGCCGAGTACCTACAGTCCAGAATAATGTTCTGTCTTTCCCGAATCGTTAATTCGGACGGATCCCGTCACACTGGATCATCACTATTTGTTGTTGGAACACAAATCCAGAATATTTCAAAACTCAGAGAGTAAATAGAGCGCATGGGTAACACACTGACTATTTAAACATGAATTCACCAGGCAGTAAGGTCAGGAAGAAACACGGGGGAATTCATAGTGTCTGGGTTAGTTCGACAGAAAATAACAGATTGTTCTAAATATTTTCACCCGTCTAGTCGGATCTTAAAGCGTAACGCAGGTCCGAAAGGGGCATCACCTAGTGGGAAACTGAGGGGCTTTCCTCAGGGACACGATTGGCTATTCTGTCAGAAGTGATGAGAGTTTCGCACCAATCATTGAGAGTTGTAAAGAATGATAATGTCTGATGGGATCTCTTTCACTTTCTGGCGTTCTTAGTGCCTCTGTCTCGGTCTCTTTGTCTCTGTCTCGGTGTCTGTCACTATCAGTCGTTCGCTCTGCCGCTCTTTTCGGTTTTCCATGAAAGTGCAGAGTTTAGAGAATCGAACTTGCCTCAGAATCTCATTCCAACAAGTTCTCCAATGCAAAGCCCCCGTTAATAATAGCAAAAAATCGTTCCTTAGCTCACAGGAAAGTTTGAAATAACAGCAGTTACACTTGAAATGCTTATGTGACATGCGGGAATGATGACAAAATCTCTTCCCACTGCATGTGGCAAGGTAACCAGGAGCTCGAATCTGCAACGTTTCATGTTGATTTGCATCCACTTCTTTCGTTATATATGTTTGGACGTTAAAATAAACGCAAGAAAGTATCGAGTTATGAAATGAAGACTGCATGAATGTCGTGTATATATTTATCTAATTGAAGTATGTAATACTCATCCTAATGAGAATCGGCATGTGATATAATTGTACCGCATGTGAGAATTCAGTGATTTCCAAGGTAGTGCTGGCACACCTCTTTTTTTCCCAAATATCACTTCCTTTGCACCAACCAATACAAACTGGCATTTGTGTTAGCAAAATTAGTTTCTAAAAATCCCTTTTCAGTTCTATGCTCATTAATATTCTATCGTCCACTTATCATCGAACATTTTCAGATATTGCTTAAGCACCAATGAGCTTAATACCTCAAGTTTACAGTTTCGAATTAATACGCTTCTCACTTTAATTTAAAAATTGCAATTGGTTGGGATTTTGTGAAATTGATGAACATCTATTTATAGAATAGAACATCCTGTTCCCATGCCCCTATCTACGTTCACCGGAGAGCTTAATATCAGATCAGTGGTGATCAGGTTTATAGTTATTGAAGCAAATCTGCAAATACTTTCCTGAATCTAGGATTAGCAATGAGGGATTTCAGTTTCTATCGCTGTTTTAGTAATGAAGTAATTTCCTCACACATGTCCGGCCGCTGTGCTGTGCTGATGAATCCCATAATTAAACAAAATGTGATAAGAAATGTTAAATCAATTCACCCTGTCTATGTGAACATCCCTTGCACCTTACGTTCCTCCGGATTAAGTTCCACCAGTCGTATGGCATATATTCTGTCATCTCGGGTATTTAAATCCATTCATGTCCATTCTGCTGTTCGGTAACCCTGGGTGCCTTAGCCGTTAATCAGCCTGAGGCACTGCTCACCTCAGTCACCTCCATCACAAGGAGCGGTCTCTATCTCTTTTCTCTGGCCAGGATTTTAACGACTGGGTCTCAGAGGGTAAAATGGTTTCTCTGAACCCATTACAAGGACAAGATATGCCTCCCCCACCAGAGTGAAAAGACACCAACCGCTTTTTGACATTTCGAAATGAAAACCAGTTCGAATATCAGGCGTGTCTGTGAGAGACAGGTCAGCCGCCTGATTGTTAGATGATGAAGAACAGGCATATAAGATGCAGCCGCCTTTGCCAGTAGCTGGCAAATTGAGATATCGATTGCCGACTTGATCACCGATACAGGTAGAAATCCGATAATTGGCATCACTGGGAGCCAATGTCCTCCAATGGAGATATTTGCCTATTTTTACTTTAATTTGGCGCTCTCTGTGACAGCAATAACGACCCCGCTGTACAAAAGCCTGACCCCGGAGAAGGCTCACTCTGCTTTAAAAAGCTCAACCGTGACATTATTCTTAACAATACATGTGGCCATTAGGTTAGACAATGAGGATTTACACATATCATTGTCCACGTCAGCATATTGGTGAAATTGTATTGCAGAAACATATCATTCTGTCCATTAGTTTCTGCTGATTTTTAAGCTCCACATGAACCTCTCCCAACACGACCTGATCTAATACTATCAGCGTTTTTTTTTCATTTCACCCTTTGGCCTTTATTTAGCTTCCAGTTAAATGCACCTAATGTTATTGCTTCAGCCAACCCGAGTGTATCGAGGTCCCATTCCAACAAGTCGCTGGTTTAATAAATTTCTGTTTAATCCTTTTGTGGATTTTATTGGTGACAATTTCATATTTAGGCCTCTGGTTTTGGACTCCCACAGACAAAAACCTTGCCCGAATACGATCAGTGTGCTTTCACACGAGCAGAGGAGAGAACTCATCCTGAGTGAGGCACAGCCAGAGAAAGTGTGGGTATGGGCAATTTGGTACACAATGGGAATTCGGCGCAGAGGGGAAGAGGTGCTCTTTGCATTTTTTCTTTGCAATCCAACTAGATAAATCTTCAGAGAGCGGTCTTGCCCTGTTGCAGCAGTAGAGGCTACAAGGGAGACAAATGACTGGTAAGTAGTCGGTAAGGTCGGGTAAGTATTTTCTACTTATATCGCTTGTAGTTTATGATTTTTTTTGTGGTTTATAGTTTGTATATTCTGTGGTAACGAGGATCAGGAAAGAAGAGCCCCAGAGTAATTGATTTAGAAGTTTTAATTTAAAGGGATAAATAATGGCAGGAGCGCTCAAAGCCATGGTGTGCTCCTCGTGCTGCGTGTGGGAAGCCGGGAACATTTCCACTGCCCGGGACCAGCATGTGTGCAGGAGCTTTGTCCAGCTGCAGCTCCTGGAAGCTCGGGCTTCAGAACTGGAACGGCGGCTGGGGACACTGTGGAGCATCCGCGAGTCTGAGAGCATCGTGGATAGCACGTTAAGAGAGGTGGTCACACCGCAGCTGAAGGGGCTTGAGGAAGGAAGGGAATGGGTGACCACCAGGCAGTCCAAGAGAAACAGGCAGGTAGTTCAGCAGCCACCTGGGGACCCGCTCGCAAATCGGTATTCCATTTTGGAGGCTGATGGTTCCTCGAGGGAGTGCGGACAGAGCCAAGCTTCTGGCACCACCTTCTGTCTGTACAGGAGGTGAGGTAGGGAGGACGACCAATAGTAATAGGGGAATCTATAGTCCGGGCAACAGATAGGCGCTACTGTGGCCTTCAACGTGACTCCAGGATGGTGTGTTGCCTCCCTGGTGCCAGGGTCTGGAATGTCACTGAACGGCTGCAGGGCATCCTGAAGAGGGAGGGTGACAAGGCAGAGATCATGGTATATGTTGGTACCAATGACATAGGTAGAAAGAGGGATGAGGTCTTCCATCAAGAATTCAGGAAGTTAGCCAGTAGACTAAAAAGCAAGACGACTCAGGTAGTAATCTCTGGATTACTCCCGGTCCGGTGTCACGTGCTAGCGAGCTCATGTATAGGAGAATAGCGCAGACGAATACGCAGCTTAAGATTTGGCGCAGGAGGGAGGATTTTAGATTCCCGGATCATTGGGATCGTTTCTGGAGAAGGTGGGACTTGTCCAAGTGGGACAGTCTACATCTGAACCAGAACAGGACGAAGATCCTTGCAGGCGAGTTTGCTGGTGCTGTTGGGAGGAGTTTACACTAATTCGGCAGGGGGAGGAGACACAGAATGTTAGCAGAATCGGGACACATCATAATACAGTAAAACAATCAACTCAGAGGGAATACAGCTGCAATAAGCTTCAAGGGAGTATGTCAAGGCTGGATGGCCTCTACTTTAATGCCAGGAGTATTACAGGTAAAATGGATGAGTTAAGGGTGAGGATTGACATGCAGAATTGTGAAATACTTGCCATGACAGTGATGTGGTTGAGGGAGGCGCAGGATTGGCTGCTCAACATTCCGGTATATAGAATCTTCAGGCGAGACAGGGGACGGGGTAAAAGAGGAGGAGGCATTGCATTATTAGTTAAAGAGTCAGTTATTGCAGTAAGGAGAGATGATATCTTGGAGCGGGCATCGAATGAAATTTTGTGGGTAGAGCTTTGGAATAAAAAAGGGGCAGCCACATTCTACGGTGTTTATTATAGACCCCCAGATAGTCAGCGGAAAATTGAGGAGCAAATATGTGCACAATTTGTGTGTAGAAACAATAACAGTAGGGTAATTATATTAGTTGATTTCAACTTTCCTAACATTAATAGGGATAGACATAGTGTTAAGGGTTTGGATGGAATGGATTTCTTGAAATGTGTACAGGAGAAACTTTTGGGCTAATATGTCGAGTGCCCAACAAGGGACGGCGCAGTGCTGGATCTAATTCTGAGGAATGAAGCCGGACAGGTGGCTGAGGTGGTGGCGGGGGATCATTTTAGTGATAGCGGCCACATCATGGTACAACTTAAGCTGGTTGCTGACAAAGAAATAGACAAGTTGCAAAAAAATAATTTGGATTGGGGGAGAGCGGATTTTAGTAAAATAAGGCAGGATCTGGCCAAGGTAGACTGGGAGCAGCTACTTGTGGGGAAATCTACGGAGGAGCGGTGGGGGGGGGGGGGCGTTCAAAAAGGAAATATGGAGGGTACAGGCTCAACATGTTCCCTCTAGGGTGATAGGAAGTAGTAACAAACTCAGAGAACCATGGATGACCAGAGATATTCAGGACACCATGAGAAGGAAAACAGAGGCTTTTAGCAGGTGCAAAGGGAGCACATCAGCGGAGGTATTAGTGGAGCACAGAAAGTGCAGGGTGGAGCTTATCAAAGCAATTAGGAGAGCAAAGAGAGGATATGAGAAAGCTCTGGCTAGTAAAAGTAGGGAAAATCCCAAGATATTCTATAAATATATGAATGGGAAGAGGATAACCAGGGAAAGAGTAGGGCCCATTAGAGACCAAGGGGGCAATATATGGGTGGGGCCAGAGGACATCGGTAGAGTGTTGAACGAATACTTCAGAGATAAGTGGCAGATGGAATTTAACCCTAGAAAGTGTGCGGTGATACACTTTGGATGGAGTAATTTGACAAGGAAGTATTCAATGAACGGCATGACACTAGGAAGTTCTGAGGAACAAAGGGACCTTGGCGTGTGTGTCCATAGATCTCTGAAAGTGGAGGGACATGTTAGTGGGGCGGTGAAAAAGGCATATGGGACATTTGCCTTTATCAATCGAGGCATAGATTACAAAAGTAGGGAGGTCATGTTGGAGTTGTATAGAACCTTGGTGAGGTCACAGCTGGAATACTGTGTGCAGTCCTGGTCGCCACATTACAGGAAGGACGTGATTGCAATGGAGGGGCTGCAGAGGAGATTCACAAGGGTGTTGCCTGGGATCAAACATTTATATTATGAAGAGAGGTTGGATAGACTTGGGTTGTTTTCGTTGGAGCAGAGAAGACTGAGGGGAGACCTGATCGAGGTGTACAAGATTATGAGGGGCATGGACAGGGTGAGTAGGGCGCACCTGTTCCCCTTAGTTGAAGGGTCAGTCACGAGGGGACATAAGTTCCAGGTGAGGGACAAGAGGTTTAGGGGGGATGTGAGGGAAAACATTTTACCCAGAGCGTTGGGACGGTCTGGAATGCGCTGCCTGGGAGGGTGGTGCAGGCGGGTTGCCTCACATCCTTTAAAAAGTACAAGGATGAGAACTTGGCACGCCATAACATTCAAGGCTATGGGCCAAGTGCTGGTAAATGGGATTAGGTAGGTCGGCCAGGTGGTTCTCACATGTCGGTGCTGGCTCGATGGGCCGAAGGGCCTCTTCTGCACTGTGTGATTCTGTGAACATTATCGAAATCTCACATGACTTTAAAGCGCTCTCTTGTGTCACCGTTCTGCCACATCTTTTTATAGAGAACAGGCCAGCCTGTTCAACGTTTCGTGATAGTTACAACCCTTCAGTGATGATGTCATCCTTGTATTTTTTTATCAGGACCATGTGAAGGCGCTATATCGACGTTGATCCATACAAAAGCAACATCTGTAAGGCATTTTAAGGCTATTTAAAAACTTTTCCTGTTGTTATTGAGCGGGTTTCACTCTGTGCAATATGTAAGTGCTGTAACAATCTGCACTACCGCTGGCCTCTGCTTATGGCCGCGAATGTGTTGTTTTTTAAAAATTAATTCACAAGATGTGGATGCCGTTGGCAGGGCCAACATTTATTGTCCATCCCTAATTCCCCTTCCGACGCCTGAGTTGCATGCTGGGCATTTCAGAGGGCAGTCAATAGTGAACCATAAATTTGTGGGTGTGCAGTCACACAAACACCAGACTGGGTGCGGCTCGGAAATTTCTTTCACTGAAAGGTGGTTGGCGTTCACGACTGACTCATGCTTTCATGGGCACCGTTAACGATCATGATGATCTTTTTTCACGTTCAGATACACTTGCTGAACTTAATTTGAATTTCCAGGTTGGCGATGTATATCCTCATGCTTCTGGATCATTCGCCCAGGCATCTTAATGCCTAGTCCAATAACATAAGCACTATGTCACAGTGACGGGACTGTTATTGTTCAACCACGTGGTTCAGTGGTAATATCACGTCACTGAGTCAGGTGATCATGGGTTAAAGACCCAGTCCCGAGAATTGAGTTCAAAATCTCTCGCCCAATACCGAAGGAGTATAGAACTGTGGCAGTGTCGTCTTCCACATATATCGTTAAATTACAATGTCTGCCCACTCAGGTGGATTTAAAATATCCATTGCACTATTTCGAAGAAGAGCAGCGCTGTTCTTGCTGGCATCTCGCCCAATGATTGTCTCTCGTGCAACATTACTATAAAGAAAACACCATCCGGTCATTACCACATTGCTTTTGTGGGATGTTGTTGTGGGTATTTGGTTCTGTGCTTCCTACAGAGTGCCTACAATTCAGTGGCTGTACGGATCTCTGATACGTGATGCGCTGGTAAAAATTGCTATATCTGCAGTTTCTAATTGTTGTTTCACATATCAGCCACAGTAAATGTACGACGTTGGTGCATTACCACTCTTGTTCCCTTCCCTATCACCCTCCTCACTGTGGTTGGGCGGTAGTTCAAAATTCTTTCCTGGTCCTGTTCAACGTCTGTTTTTATCGGAAACTAGAAACTCTTCCAAGTGCAGCCAAGCATTGAGCCCGTTCCCGGTACAGAATCTCAGATTACCATAAATATAGAATCAGCACCCCTGCACTGTCATGCGGATAACCATAAGGGCATTAGAATTACAACATTTACAGTCTTGGAAACGATGTTTAGAACCTGTCTCCATATTTCTTTCTCCACACCGTGGCGATTAATCCACTTCCTATAAATAGGTTGGCCCTGACTTTACAATAGAGGAAAAACATCCCGACGCTAATGCATCAAGTCACTCGGAAGTCCGAATCCCACCATGGAATCTCTGCATCCTGATTTAACCACCTCCTTCCTCTCCGTGTGCAAAGTAGTTTCGCAAAAGCCACTTGGGGGCCATTTTTCTCCCTGTTGGATTCAGAGCAGCATATTCTGTCTGCGGTCCTATTGGATGAAAGAGAAATTGTGGCTGATAGAACCATGTAGGCAACTCACCACTCAGGCATTAGTTTCCAAGCAGCGGAAACATTAGGGCCGAATGCAGTCCGGTTCCAGATCGCCTTCTCGACATTTTCAAAGTCTGTGGAGCATTAGATTCGGAGGGAAGAAAATGTCAAAGGATTTCGGAGCTTCCGTTATAATTTTTGTTCTGAAACTAGGTGAGTGGTGCAGGCCCCATTAAAACACAAGTTTCATAAAATAGACATGCGTCTGATGAGTGAGGGTTTATAGTGCGAACACCAGGAGAGCTATGGTGTGAGGAAGGGACTAACAAGATTTGTGGGACAGACGGACGGACGGACGGACGGAAGCATGGGCAGACAGATAGGTGGGCGGACGGACGGATGGGCTGATGCATGAATGGATGGCTGGATGTGCAGACGGATGGAGAGAGGTGAAAGTGAATGAGGGATGGGCAGTTGGGTAGATTTAATCGATTATTCATTTGAATGTGGATGGAGTTTACAAGCGCGATCCTTAAACTTCGATACTCGCGCCAGTGATTTATACAATAACTATCAGAAAATCATAATCCAGTGAACATAACAATGTAACAACCTATCCGCTGGTATAGTTGGCTCAGACTTTGCAGATGACATGAAATGTTTTTAATAAACAATGAGGCAGAGGGTAACAAACTTCAGAAGGATGTAGACATTTCAATTTGCCTGGCACATACCAGATGGAATTTAACCTGGAGAAGTGTGAAGTGATGCATTTTGGTGGGAAGAATGAGGGTATCCGATATAAACTAAATGATGCACTTTGATCGGCGCTGTAGGAACAGAGACATGGATACGATGTAATGTGCAGAAACCTTTGAAGTTGGCAGTGAAGGCTGAGACTTCTGTAGAGAACATTTTAGATTCTTGGCTTCATCAATAGGAATAAGATGCTATGCTAAACATTTCTACAAAGCTGGGGCGCCCTCAGTTGGAGTGTTGTGTACTAATGTGCGAAGCACACCTGATGGATAATTTGAGGGTCTTGGAGAAGGTGCGGGAGAGATTTATGAGGAAGGTAAAAATGAAGAGGGGCTTTAGCTTTGTGGAGCGACGGAGAATCTGTGGCTGTTCTGTGTAGAACTTAAAAGATTGGGAGGAGATTTGATGGAGATATTAACAATTATGAGCTGTTTTGGTTGAATAAATAAGGGAAGTTGTATCCAGCGGCAGAAAGCGCCGTGATCAAAGGACTTGGATTTAAATTAATTTGCAAAAGAATCAGAGGCAACCTGAGCAGCCATTTATTTACAATGTGTGTTGTTGTGTTGTGGAATGCGCTGCCTGAAAGGATGGTAGAAGCAGATTCAATATCAACTGTCAAAAAATAATTGGGTAGCTACTTGAAATGGAAACTTTCGCTAGGCAAAGCTCGCGAGAAGAATAGTGGAGTGGGAACAATTTGTTGCCTCTGCCAAAGAGGCCACACAGACACGATGTGCTGAATGGCCTCATTCGAAGGTAGTGCGATGAGGCAAGGGAACGTGTATTCATTGATGTCTCCAGTGTCTAAAGGCCCATTTGTTTTCTGTTCATTTACTATTCGAAGGTCTGTGCTATTCAAATACAGTTAAGCAACCTGAATCATCGGTATCATGTTTGGAGAAAGAACGTATGGTGTTGCCCTGTTCATACTCCACAGACAGCCACCGATATGATCTGCTCTGGTACCGACAAAGAAAAGAAGAGGCGCCGGTACTTTTAATCGAAATGAATTCGGTGGAACAAGGACAGGAAGCAGAGCGTCTGGGAGGCCGAATCTCCTCAACACTCCGAGCATCTGATCGTTTTTTCAGTTTAACCCTGACAGATGTGCAGCTGAGTGACAGTGGGATGTTTTATTGTGTGCTGAATATTCACAGTGATACAAACTGATACAAGCCCCGTACGGAAACTATCGCTGGATTGCAATATAACCTGAATGGTGGGAGTTAAGTTTGTGAACATTGAATCTTCACCTCTGGCAGCACCAGAATCAGATACCGACTCCTTCCGGCTGTAAATTTGCATCCGGAGTTAAAAAGGTTAATTGACAGAAAGTCAAGTTTGCGAACATTTCGGATTCGGAACAAAAACGGGAGAAATTTAACTTTCGATTGGAAACAATGAGGGAAGAGGCTGCGGTAGGGAAAGCGAAAGCCAAGGAAAAGTAGAAATAAAGAGAGAGAGCGGGAGAGAGAGAGAGAGAGAGAGAAAGGGAGGAAAATATGCCGAGGCGTTGGGAAAGATACAGAGGAAGGAGATAAGGGTTGACGCAGGGAACAGAAAGAGTGTGTGTCTGTTTGTGTGTGTGCGTGTGTCCGTCTGTGTGTGAGTGTATTTGTCTGTGTGTGTGTGTGTGTGAGAGAGTGAGAGAGTAAGAGAGACAACGGAGGGAGACACAGACAAAGACAGAAATTTAGAAAGAGGACAAGAATGCGTTAGACAAAGAGGGAGAGGTGCAGGCGGGGGCAGGGGCAGAAAGTTATAAAGACAGAGGGAAACAGAGACAGTCAAAGAGAGAGAGAGCCCGCTGCTCATTCTATAAAATCCTCCGGTTCAATTTCTGATTTCCAGCAAATTGTGTTTTAATTTTGTCCCATTGTGTGATTTCAATGTGACTAAATTCTGTTCTATTGATCAAGGGACATCGAGCTCTTGGCGACCGCTATGCAGAAACCGCTCGTTTAACTGTTCAGTGTGGAATTGGGAAACTGAACAGTGAAAACGGTTAACAGCTGCACGTCTCTCAGGCACTGAGGTTAGAAGGTTAGATAAGTGTAGTTGTTAAGAGCGACAGTCTCTAGTATTCCCCCTCACCTCCCTTTATTTATTAGGTGTTTTTATTGAACTGAAAGGAAATTAGGAGATGTAATACAGAAATAGGAGGAGTTCATACACCCGTCCATTTTACGACCTTGTTTTTTTAAACACTACAGTATTTAATGTTTTTAATTCCAATTGTCCTCAACTGTCTCCAATTAAACCCTAATTGTATTCAAGCATCAATAACTGCTTTTCCAAGATCGCCTTTTAAACTCTTCAAGTCATCTGCCATTGTCACACACTGTGTCAAAATTTCTTTATGTTTAAATAAATTGCTCGGTCACTCCAACACTCTCTATTTCTGTATCTCTCTCCATTGGACAAACTCTTACCTCCATTTCCCTCAATCAATAAAAATAGGAGCAGCACTGGTAAATAAACTCTGAGGAATGGAGTTCAAACTCACGTGAGCATTCGTTTGTTCAATTTTATCTCTATTACCTCAATCACTCGACCATCCCGCTTCACTGGAATTACCTGCCTATCGTTCAGTCAACCAGATGGTTGGTTGGTTTCCGTCAAAACTATATCCACCCTATCCTCACCTTAAAGCATTATTATGTTATGGTCAACAATGCCTAGATGTTCCTCTGGCTTTATTCTCTTCCTGATTTGTTTCATTCCCCGTTCTGTTGTTTTTCTGTTTGCTGTTCTTTTTCATTTGCATTTTGCTTCAGAGAGACATCCAGTGCATATTGTGGGAACTCCATTCCCTTAGCCCCTTTACATACTTCTCCCAGGGAAGTAATACTAGACAATGCAAGCCCCATTATTATTACTCTGTCTGTTACTAAATTCATTAATTTGTCTATCGATTACTTCCTTCAAATCCCTTCAAGACACAGATCAATTCAGAGAGACAGATATGGAAATAAAGACCTACAGAGTGACGCAGAGACACACAAAGACAGTGAGAAAAATTCAGTGAGAGGGAGAGTCCTGTTAGTGGGATTTAATGTAACGGTTAACACTGCAGTCAGTGTAACGAATTCAATCCCATCTTCTGACTCTGATTCGCACTCTGTCTCTCAAAAGCAAACAAGAAAGGAAAACATGCATTTATATAGCGCCTTTCGCGAAATCAGAACTTTGCAAAGCACCTTACAACCAAAGAAGGCTTTGGGCTGTATTCACTGTCTTTATAGGGGAAACTTGGCAGGCTATTTACGTACGTCAAGCTCCCACAAACAGCAAGGTGATAATAACCAAGGAATATATTAATGACCGAGTCTACAGTGATGTTGATTAGGTGGGGTAAGGGAGGGGGGGGAGGGCTTGGTGGTTGTGGGGGTGGGGGGGGTGGGGGGGGCAATTAAAATTGACATACATCATGCAACCTGTCAGTCTGTCATAAAAGCTGCCATTTCCACTCATGCGTCGCAGAGGTTTAAATTCCTGTGCATTTTCAGGTGGCTGCCTCATGTAACTCCCCTGTTCACACGGATGGTGGGTTGTATCCAATACTATATGGTTCAGGATTTATGTAGTTCTTGCTGAGGATATGAACCTCTATTGCTGGTATGTTTTTTATTTTGATAACATGTTGTCTTTCATCTGTTTAACACCGATATTCACTTTCATTAAAGCCACTGAGGAAATGGGGCCCATGGTTCAGGATCCAACGTACATCATGGTGAGTTACGGAGGCAGTGTGACTTTGAACTGCAATTATTCGACATCATAACTTCATCCTTCCCTTCTCTGGTATATTCAATACCCAGAGAGAAAACTTCAATATATATTGGAAAAAAAAGCGAGTTTGGAAAAAACAATGTGACACAAAACTTTAACAATCTTTATCATGTTGCTGTGATTTATTGTAAAATAGGTTTATTGGGTGGGTGTGTACGATTCTGTCTGTTTGATTTAGTTAAATTGGAGACAGATAGACTGCAAGCTTGAAATTGTCAAAAGGAGTCAGGAGTAGAGGGGTGCTTGAAATGTTAATGAATAAACATGGATGAGATCTTAGCACGTAAGTTGTGAAGGAAACTTGCTTTTTAGACAAGTGAAGGAGTGGTTCGGATTTCAAAGGAATGGTCGGATGTTTACAACTGGCAAGATAACCAAGGCATGCAGTGTGTTTATTTTTCCCAAAAGGAAAGAGGTCATTTTAGAAACATGAAATATTTTACATTATGGGGAAAATAAATTTGCAAATGCATATGGAACAATAGAATTTACAGATCAAAGAGAGAGAGAAACATAAAGGGAAATGAAAGGCTCTGTTGGGGGGCAGGATGTATGTATGGTCTAACAGGAGTGTGTGAAACAGCCTTGGGGAAGCCTCCAGTCATGTTAGCAAAAGTACGCTGTGTACAGTAACTAAAGTTGGGTAAACGCCTTTAGAATTCTACTGGCGAGCGGGTGCTGTGGTAACCTTGCTGGCTTGTTTTCTATAAATTTAAAATCTATTTGGACTGCTGCTCTAAAGGGGGTGTGTAGTTGAAAGGCAAGTTAATTAGGAAGTTTGAGATTTGCTATCGTTTTGAGCAACTCTGATCTTATGCATGTGCTTGAAATGTTTTATTTTGTAAATACATGCTTAAATATAGTTTTTTAAACCTCTAAAGGTGCTAGTGGACTCATTACTTCAGCATTCAGTGCACAAAACGTCTTGTAATAAAAACAAATTGCAAAATCATTGTGGTAGCGTGGCCAAGTTTCCCTTGTGCATTTGGCCCGCCTGGCACACATCACCTGCCTCGTCATAACAAACACCTTTGGGATGCTTCTGTTGTATGCTACCTTACATAAAGCTGCAAGAACGGTCCGTTTAGCCATTGACTAAGCGAAGTTGTCTGACAACGCTGTGTATAGCTATGTTCTAGGAAACACAACGTCACCTGACCACGAGAGGCCCGGAAAATAAGCTCTCCCATCTTTCCGATGTGACATCCTGACTTCACACAACAGGCAATTGTTTGGAACCCCCAACCACCATCGCCCCCGCCCCTCCGCAAGTGATGAACATTCTGTTAAAGACACTCACCAGTTATCGATATCTGTTTCAGAATCTCGCCAATTAGTCTTCCTCCACCTCTCCAGGTTCCTTCTGCTCATTTCGTTCTGCATGCCTGTCTGTCATTCTCTCTCTCTCTCTCTCTCTCTGCAATAACAATTTAACGAGCCTCGCGACCCAGAAACTCCCCAATAATCATGGAATTTGATTTCCTTCAGCTGCTCATGTAATTGGCTTTTGAAAGGCATGTTTAAATCTGCCTTTTCCACCCCCTTGTCTGATTGTGGCCTCAACGCCACGTTCCTGCCTGCCTCCTATAACCTTTGACCCCCTTGCAGATCAAAAACATTTCCAACTCAGCCTTGAATATGTGCAATAACACAGCCTCTACTCCTCGCTGCGTAGGAAATTATCAAAAAAACGCCTCTGAGAGAGGAGATTTCTGCTCAAATCTGTTAAATTGGGGACTTCTAATTTTGACGTTGTGCCCCCGGTTCTCGCTTCCCCGATCTCAACATTTATTCTCTGAGCCCCGCTGAGAACCGCATATGCTTCCAAAATATCACCTCGCACTCTTCTAAACTCCAGTGTGTATAGGCTCAACCAGGTCAACGTTTCGTCAGAAGTCAACCCTTTGATCCCAGGAACCACCCTATTGAATCTTACCTGAACAGCCTCCATGCAGGTATAATCTTCCTTGAATAATGACACTAAAATGTACAATGTACTTCGAATATGGGCTCATCAACTGCTTTGTGCAGTTGCAACATTCTACAACAGCCTCTCCCTTGCTCACATTTTGTGACTCGTGTACGAGAACAACCAGATACCTCTGTACTCTGTCAGTCTGTAGTTCCTCGCCAGACATTCCGATTTTCTATTCATACCACCAATGTGGACAACCTCACTTTTACACATATTTGGCTAACGCTCAAGGTAGACAGTGGTGTTTCCCAACGTTCAGTACTAAGGCCACTGTCTTGTTATATGGAAATTCCATTGTATTGCATTACTGAGTAAAATTTCAAAATTGGCCGGTGCTACCAAATTTTGAAATGCGTCACAACTGAGAATGATACAATAGGTTATGTTAGCAAGGGTTGGCATACAAGTCAGAGGCGGAATTAAATGTGAAGCATCTTAGCAGAAGGGTTAGGGAGAGGCAATATATACTAAGTCGAAGAGTTCACAGGAACAGCGGCTCTTCTGGGTTCATATGGATAGATATTTGAATGTGGCAGGACATATCCAGAGAGCAGTTAGAAAGGCACCGTCGATCTTGGGCTTCCTTAATAAAGGCATTGAATGCAAAAGTCAGAAAATATGCTGAACATTTAAATAGATTTGCTTGGGCCACAACTAGAGCATTGCGCCCAGCTCTGTTCATCGCACTTTAGGGAAAATGTGAGGCTCCTGGAGATAGTGCAGTGAAGAATTATCAGAATGGTTCCAGATTATGATTTCAAGCTCCACCATTCCTCTAATTTTAAAAGGAAATGTTATGAGGGTTGAGAAAAATAAACATACAGAGCTAATGGGATAGAGCGGGTATATGGTAATGATAGATTGAGGGATAGGCCAGGGCATGAGGTTGCAGATAGCGCTGGAATACAATCCTGCTGCTCTTGAGGGCTCAAAGGGGCTTAAAGAGACCCGGTTGTTTTTGTATGGGGGGTTGAAGACATCTTAATGAAACAAACCATCTTCCTCCCCAGGGCCAGGTTTCAGCAATGTCAGGGTTATGTTTGAAGAGTGATCAATGCTTTCAAATCATGTTTGTTCAATTCGGTGAGCAGAAATTCCCAGTATCTAAAACCCCTTATTATGTGTAAAAGAGGTGGCATGAAATAAATTGTACGTCTTATTGCGTTTGCTGGCAAGATTCCAAGATACCCTACGGTCGTCAGCATCGGTGAGACAGTGTCAAAGCTTAATCAGGCGTTTCGGGAAACATGGCGAGAGCTTGGAATAGTCAGGAAGGCAGATGTGCCAATGGTGAAGTTCCTTCTTGAAGGCTTAACATTGGTGTGTAAATGATTCCTCACAGCTGTTCGCCCATTCGTTTGAAATACTTTAATGACCCATGTAAATATAAATCACCAAGTAATGTACTGCACTTTTAAGAGTTCATTTGTGAACTTTACTGACCAGCAAATCTACCAGATCACTTTATATTATCCTTCGGTATCCAGAGGAAGGAACTGGGACAGAGCTGCCTTGTACCAGGGAGGCAGGGTGAAGATTGAGCGGAATGGGCCTCTAGTCTCAGAGTTTCGGAGCATGAGAAGCGATCTCATTGAAATGTTTCAATTTCTTTGGGAAATTGACAAGCAGACATCGAGAAGCTGTTTCTCCATCCAGATAGTGTGAAACTAAGGGCCATAGTTTCACGATAAGGAATGCAGGACTTGGATGATGAGAAAGTTATGCATTCAAAGAGTTGCCAATTTTTGGAATTCTCTATGCTAGCAGACTGTGGGAATTCAGTTACTGAGCATATTCAAGGTTGAGGTTGATGGATTTTGGGGCACTAATGGAATCAGTGGATAAAAGGACGGAGCAGAATCCTGGCTTTGATATAGAAGTTTGGTCACGATCGTATTAAATGAAGAGCAGGCTGGAGGAATTGCATTGCCCTCCCTACTCCTATTTCTAATGTTCTTAAGGAGAAATCTCTAAAGGTGGGCGGGACAGGTTTGGAGGGACTGGTTACACATGCCTGGCAGTTACGAACCGGCTGTCGATTTTACATCTGCTACGACTTTCTTCACTTCACATCAGTGAAACAGGATACAAACTGGTGACAGGTTGTTTAGAGCGCGTTATACACCGCTGTCCCAGGCCATTTTCACTCCACATGTCAGGGAGAAAAATGAAGAGATAAAAATATACATTTTCGCTCGTAATCGAAACTAAAACCTGTGACTTTCCTAGTTTACTAATTTCACAATTAGGTTCCTAAGATATTTTGATGCATTCTTCAGCTCCTCTCTGAATTTTCTCTAGGTCATTGAATAAACACACCTGTTGGTGCAGCAGCTCAGGAGCTGAAGCATGTTTCCACTTTCTTGGCGAATGAATTTGGAGTCATTGAAATTGGAACCTGCGAAATACGGTTCGTTTTTATCTTCACGTATAGGAAATTTACAACCTACGTCATCCACAACAGGATGAAGCTTCCCGAGATGGTAAAGAGTAAAACGATTGACTTTCTCCGGTTCTCCATCTCTGGATCACTCTGCTTCTCTCTGCTGCTCTGAGCCCGGAGTCTCCTGTGGGCTGCACTGGCCGCGAGGATGTGCCTGACGGTCAGAGCATTGAACAACAGAATCAGGAGGAATGGCAGACCCGGAATTAAAATACCTGCAAACCAATCATAGGCTGTCCATGCGAGTGAAGCTTGATTTTATATTACAAAACCACGGCACATTGTTCATTATATAGAGTGGTTCATACATTAAGTACCAAGGAACACTTTTTAAACAGCTTAACAGTCAGACCGTTCCTATAACCACAGCCGCCACTCTCACAGTGCAATAATTTGTTTTCAGCTTTTGGAAGCAATTGGCTGTGTATCGATCAAAGGTGAAAGCCACGGTTAACCAGACAAAGCTCTCCGTGGCTGCGTAGATTAGCGCGGTACTGAGAGTACAGGCTGGAGTCATGGACATAAAACTAACAGGAAAATAAATGCCAATGATCTGATTAAATATCACAGCGCTGAGAACGACTAGGAGATCCGTCACTGCCATAGACACCAGGTACCGAGTGATGCCTTTGGAGAGACCACACCTTCCTCGGGATAGGATCACAATCGCCACTACGTCAACTGAGAGAAACAACAAAATTAACATTGTAAATTTCAAGCAGGGACGTGAACTTTACAGGCTTTTGATACTTCATCCTCTTTTTTCGAAGACAACCAAATCAATGATTAATAACTTTTCGATGTCACCTCTGTTTCAACATAAACAACACGGATAGGCTTCATATATGTAGCGCCTTTAACGTAAAAAAGTGGCCCAAATGCGTCACAGGAGAGTGATACAGCAAAATGTGACATCCAACCACATAAGGAGATATTATGTCAAATGGTGAAAAAGAATGAGAATGAGATAGGTTAACGGGGCAGCTTAAATGAAGAGAGTGAAGCAGAGAGGTGGAATGTTTTAGGGAGGGAATTTCAGAGAGCTGAGGACGTAACAGCTGAAGGCCTCGAGGTTACTTGTAATTTTTGGCACTCAAGGTTTCGATATTGCATCATATTACAGTGCATTTCCTCTAAATACAGTAGACATATTAATTATCTTTCTGTCCTTGAAAGGTACACTGTGACATCGTTTAAGTTGGCTCGTTAGGATTCCACGGGTGGGCGTTTAGGAAGCAGGATGTGTCGGGTGAATGCAATTGGAGAAGCACCAAGTGATTTATGTCTGAAACACTGCTAGTTTGGAGGCGACATGTCTACGTTTCCAGAGTTCCCATTCTGTTGAGGTGTGATCTTTATTGCTCTACGATGAAAGGCTAAATAACTTCGCCTTATATTTTCAAGCATTTAGAAGAATGAGAGGTAATCTCATGGAAACAAATACTATTCTCAAAGGGCTTTACGGGATAGATATGCGGAAGTTTTTCCCGCTGGCTGGAATCTAAAGCCCGCGGGAACACCCTCGGGATAAGAGAGCGATCATTTAGGACGGACGTCAGCAGAAATTTCTTCACTCAAAGGTTTGTGCATTTCTGGAATTCTATACCCAGAGGTCTGTGGATATTTCATTGTTGAGAATATTTCAGACTTGGATAGACAGATTTTTGGCGTCCCAGGGAATCAACTGATATGTGGACCGGGCGGAAAGTGGGTTGAAGCCCAGGATCAGCCATGATTGCATTTAACGGAGGAGCTGGCTCGACGTGCCACATGGTCTTCTACTGCTTCTATCTCTGGTGTTCTTGTACACCAAGCTGCCTGATCTTCCCGAAAGGCATCAATCACACCGCAGCGAGAATGGAGCACATGTGGTGCCTTATGTAAATCTGCAGCTGTAAGAGCGCATGACCACATATATATAGCATGACAATGATCACCTCCTGGGTCATCACACATCGTCCACCTGGATATGTAAACCAGATAACTTTCAGTAATTGTTTGGCACTCAGTGCTGAGCAGTCCCCTGGATTGGATCATGTATCTTAGATCCCGGTGGCTAAGCTACCTGTAAGTGTGGATGCATGACATACTTTAGCGTTCTAATGACATTAATTAAATCAACAAGTTGGATTATTGCTGGTGTCCAAGGTGATATAATTTGGATTAATAAAATAAAGATGAGGCGATTTTCATGAGTACCACTTGCCTTTAGAGAGCCTCAAAATGGGAGCGATAATTTTCAGGCCCTATGAAACCATTGAAGAGGCGGGGATACAGTTCGAGGCCCAGAGCAACTCTTGTTTAAATTCGTTAAATGCCGTTAGTCTGCACCCCTAGATGTTACCAGAATCATGTCCGTAGTTCTTCTCCCACTCTTCACCCCCATTGGCCAAAAGGCAATTCTATACCCCAAGGGAGTCAAACCAAATATTGGCGCTGAAATACTCCTTTGGGACAGTGCACAATGATTGAACTAAAAATCTGTCTTGGTTTGAATTTTGCTTGGAATCTCTCTCACTCTGAGCTACAGGAAAAACTAATTTTTTTCCCTGACATTTGTCTTCACTCCCAGGTGAATTCTGACGTTTGAGCGGCTGAAGTATCGAGCGTGCCGATCTGTGCTCTGTAACCACAATTAATAGAAGATTACTATAGTGGCTATGCCACTAAACTATTAATTCAGTAGCCTTGGGCGAATGTTTCAGGGACATACAAACAAACGAATCAGGAGGAGAGACAGGCAATTCGGCCCATTTAGCCTTCTTCGCCAGTCAATAAGATCATGGCTGATCTCATTACGGCCTCAATGCCACATTCCCACCTGCCCCCGGTATCCTTTGACTCCCATGGGGCAGGGTCCGTTTTTGGGCCGAATCGAATAGAAGAATCTTTCTCATTAACGCCAGTCTGACGATCCCCAGGGCATCAAATGGATATCCCAATGCAGCTCCCCGATTTTATAGCTCCCCAATATCGGGAACGCTTGGTTCTATGTGAATTACCCATTCGCTACGTTTCATCTCGCACTGAGCGGAATGCAAATGTTGCAGCTTATTGTTACATATCTAAGCATTGCCTATCACTAAAACCTTATTATGCTCAGTTAGAGCTGCACATAATGACAGAAACATGGAACTTGCCCATTGTTCATTTACACGCTCATGTGTTCAGGTGTAAGTCTGTTCCAGTAGTGCACGTCTCGGCACAATGCCTGATTCTCAAGTTAACAGCGGTTTCGACTTACCTTCCAGCTTCCCGGATGTAGGGTTAGCGCTCTAGCCCCTCCTACACCCAGGCCCTTTTTATTCATTCATTCACTCGATTTGGGCGACATTGGAGCAACAGCATTTATTGTCCATCACTAATTGCCTTTCAGAGAGTGGTGGCGAGCCGCCACTTACCTACTGAGTGGTTTTCTGGGTCATTTAAGAAGGCGGTTAATGTTCAACCACATTGTTGTAGGCCTGGAATAATATCTGGGCCGGAGTAAATGTCCTTCCCTGAAGGACGTCAGTGAACAGGGTAGAGTATATTGCGATGATCTTGTCGTTACCTGATCACTATTTCTGGTACTACAACTTTATTCCAGAGTTATTTATTATCTCCATTCAAATTAATAAATAGAATTAGAATTGGAACTCATGTCATTGGCCCAGGCCTCTGGATCATTAATCCAGTGATGTAACCACGAGCTTCCGTTCGCGGAACGTAACGTGATTCCCATGAAAGATCTGTGTTAAATTGTAAATTCCTTTGCTCAGCCACAACGATTTTTACGCAAACATGTCTGATCTCGGTTATCTACCGGGGACTTTTGTCATGTATGAAACAAAACAACAACATTTCCTTTCTCACTCAACCAGCTCTGGCCAGAGAAAAATGTTTCAGAACACAGAGTAGCAAAACCATTAGAACAAAGCAGCGGCACCTCAGCAAGAGAAGCTACAAAAAGTAAATATTCATCTGGTTTTCTCATGAAAGCGACAAAGAACTGAAACATAATTATTTATGTTAACTTACTCGGTAAGTATAATGATTGAGTTTGTAATTAAAAACATTTGACACCAGTGATTATTTTGATCAGATCTCCGCATTGATTTTTAGACTGCATTTTGTTCATAACTTCATGGCTTTCGTTATAGCAGCAAACCCCACAATTAGACAAATTAAAAGGCAATTTTAGCGCAGAATGGGGAATAGTGATTGATTGGCGTAATGTAAAGCAACCCAAACTCAAAGGGAAGATTACTATAGTGGCTAGGCCACTAAACTATTAATTCAGTAGCCTTGGACGAGTGTTTCAAGGACATACAAACATACGAATCAGGAGCAGATAAAGGCCATTCGGCCTCTCTCGCCTGCTTCGTCATTCAATCAGATCATGGCTAACATGATCATGGCCACAACTCCACACTCCCACTTGCACCCGATATCCTTTGACTTCCATGGGGCAGGAACCGTTTTTAGGCTGAATCGAATGAGCTGACAGTTTTACACTTGGTCCGATTTCTACTCCTCTGATGTCAACGGGACAGAGAACTGGATCGAGTATAAAACTGGCAGCCAGCTTGCTTAACAGCTCAAAGCCAATTTCACCCCTCAACCATTTCAAGCAGGTGAAGCTTAACTTCAGGCGGAAATGTGAAATGGCTGTTAATGAACCTGCAGCTCATTCCACATCCCCCCAGAATTGTAATTAACCTGAAAACAATGGAACCATAATTCAAGGTAGATGTTACAACGGCAAGCCATTTTTAGACTAACACAAAATCAAACTCTACCCAAAGTTGATATTGTTGGAAATGTATTCTCAAGGTCTTCACTTGTAGAAGAATATGCGTGAACTATAGGTTTCGAAAAGGTTACCAGAATATTACTCTTTAGAAATCAATCTAGCGACATGAGCATGGTGTAAAGGAATAGACGCAGAGTTTTGGGTGTTTCAGAGAATTAATTATTCATGTTTGAGTTTAAAACAAAGAAACATTAAAACGATGGAAAGTTTGTATACCCCTGAGCAAATGAGTTTAAAGAAATGCCTAAAGATGACTATATCACATTTCTAATTGTCATTGACAGAACCAGCTTCATAAAACAGTGCTTTGTCCAATTGATGGTTTAGCCCAAAGTCTTACCCGGAACTCCAATAGCAGCAAGAATTGGATAATAAATGGCATAAACTACACCAGATATTCGGCCGTGCATTTTCTATGAGAAGAGATGTTCTCTGCCGGTGATAGTTGATGACAGAGATTCTCTGTGATAAGCTCAAACAGACCGTTATCTATACTGTTGGAATTCTACAGGGAGACAATTAGCTTCCATAATTATTTACAGTTACTTGAACAGATAGATTCAGCAATTATTTTCCATGTTATTTTTGGGAGGTGGTAGAATGTTGGGAGACACTTGGGAGACGATTATCGAGTCTTGGTGCCTCATGCAGCCCAGTGTAGTTTTGAATGTAACTAGTTAGTGCTTGCGCAGATCTAAAGTGTGCTTAGTCATGTGGAACGTTCATTTATGGGAGACACTGAGAGAAACATTGTTAGCCATCAGGCCGAAGCCATCATAGCTCAGTGACATGAGACCAGGTAAGAATCAGAATGACAGTGAGAGTCAAATGCTGCCGAATGTACTGACATGTTAGAAGTTAGACTCACACACAACACATAAGGTCCCCAGAAATTGCAATTTATACCTCATAGGCTCTTTCTCTGTGAATATTTTAATGGATCCCCATTATTATCCACTTCCTATTTGGTTATTACACTAGGCTCTGTCTCTGTTAGCATTCACCAGGCCCTAATTATTTTTGTCTTCCCAAGTCCATATGCTGTGCTTTAAGAGAATACAGCAATAAACAAGATCCGATTGTGTTTATTACAATAACATTGCATTGAATTGATGGCATGTACTCCTCGAAAACTATTGTTTCTACTTTACGTGTTGATTGTACGAAATCATTTATAGTTATTAAAAATAAGCAATTGATGTTCAGCCACCTGACTGAATCAATGCATTAAAAAATGTCACTTTCTTCTGATCCATATTTCAACCACTAATCACCCCTCCTAAATACTAAAACCTAGCCAAACAACTCGAGCTGTGCAGAGCCTCTTTAAGAACTGCGGTTTTACCCCTCTTCCAAGGTCCCGGTCAAAAGTGACACGATTTACAAGCTGGGTGTTCTAATGCTGGGCGGAGTCTGAAAATACGCCGTGACCTCCTGACCCCGGATCAATAGGAGAAAGAGCCAATCACCGTGCTGTTATCCTGCTGACAATATTTTGCCCTGAGCCATTGAAAACCGGAGGCCAGGTTTCTGTGACACACAGTCGGCCCTGTGTGTGTGTGTGTGTGTGTGTGTGATACAGCAGGCTGTGTATATCTGACTTGTATGCGGGTGAAAAGGCTCGATTTATACGAAAAGTGACTTCAATATAAACATTCGGTCTTAATGGACAAAAGCGATGGTTTGAACAGCCGCGAATTTGCGGACAATTCTCGCAGAGTGCCGCCCGCACTCCCTGTGCCACAGGTCGGGGCCCTTCCCAGCCGCATTGAATTGTTGGAGCCGCTTCCTTCCACGGCCCATTCAGCAAGTAAGAGAATCGAAAACCAACCTCTTGCTCTTCTTCTCTACTCTCCCACCTATAGAAACAGTTTATTTTGATCTAGAGCCCAAGGCCACATGATTTTGAGCACCTCTATCAGAAATATCATGAACCTTCCATTCTCCATGGAGAACAAGCCCAGTTTCCCCAATCTTTTCAATTAACTGAAGTCCTGCATCCCTGGGATGATTCCGGTAAACTTATATGCGCCCTTTCTAAACCATTCACATCCCTCCTAAAGTGCAATGCCCGGAAGTGGACACAATGTTCCAGTTGAGAAGGAACCAGTGCTTTCCAGGGGAACAGTAGTATTCCCTTGCTTTTAGACTCTATGCCGCTGTTATGATGTCGATAATCCCGGATGTTTTAGCACCACTTTCTCAGGCTGTCAGGCCACATTAAACCATTTATGCCCAAAAAGTGCATATCGCTTGTTGAAGAATGGATAATTGAATGAATTATTTTGGCGGGAGTATTGTAGGTGGCTCGAAGTATAAAAATATTAAAGGCTCTGCGGAGCCAGAAAGAACGTGCGAACTTGATGTGTTTAAGGGTTTTATTCTGTGACACAAAATTGTAAGGTCAATTGAAATTACATTCGAAGAGTGATTCCCTTCACCACCACCCCCCCCCCCCGCCCCCCACCCCTCCTTCTGTGTGTGTGTATATATATATGTGTGTGTGTGTGTATGCTCCTTTCAACTTATACCCGAAAATGGACAATTATTTGAACTCTTTCTGTGCCTTGCATCACTGTGTGTCTGTAATCCCACCATGTTCAGGTTTTTGTACAGCTCTCTCCGTGCTCTGTATCACTGTGTGTCTGTAATCCTACCATATTCAGGTTTTTGTACAGCTCTCTCAGTGCTCTCTATCACTGTTTGTCTGTAATCCCAGCATTTTTGTACAGCGCCCTCCGGTTTCTGTAACACTGTGCACCATGTTGAGGTTTTTGTACAGCTCTCTCCGTGTTCTGTATCACTGTGCTGTGCGCCGACTCAGCGCACAGTAATAAACAGCGGAGTCGCTGAGTTGTAGTTTGGAGATCTTTAACTGGCTGATTTTCTCGGTAGAATCGATAGAAGCAGAAATTCTCCCGCCGGCAACGTTCTCTTTATTCTTTTCTCCTGAAGTGTGTCTCTGAAGAAGATATTCCGGAGCCTGTGCTGGGGACTGACGGTACCAGTGTACTGTGTACTGACAGAACCCTGAATATTCACAGCTTAAAGTAACGGTGTCACCGACAGCAGACGTTTGTAGAGGCGAAATCCGGGAAGTTATGGAACTGGAATCTGTAGGATAAGAAAATGAACACTATATTTTTGTTCAGCCACTGTTTGTCCAGGAGAATCTGCCAATCGAGTGAATAGCTCTGCTTTTTGCAGTAATTTTATTTGCTGGAAGCCTATTTGATCCGTGTTCACTGTTATGAAAATATGACCAAATAGGGAATGAGGTGATGTTTTATTTTACATCGCGAGTTCTTCCGATCAGGACTGCACTGTCTGAATTGGTGTTGGGGAAAGATTCAATAGTGACTTTCAAACGGGTAATGGGACTGTGATGGAAATGTAAATACAAATATAGAGCTCTAGAGAAAATTCATGGGCAGTGGGAACATTTGTATTGCACTTTTAAAGGGTCAGCGCCAACGCGATTGGCCGCATGTCATCCTTCCGTGCTCGATAATTATATGAATTATATTAGATTCCGGTTTCGACTTTCCTTGGTGAGAAACAAACACGAGGGAGCATTTTATGTTCAGCGAGGCAACCAGTTTCCAAAAAAAACATGTTTGTCGGAGAGAAACACAGCTGTGTGCCATCACTGCGCACAGCAAGATCCAACACAAACTGATGGGGTTCATCAGCACCGATTGGGCCAAACCAAGAGTGAGCATCTCTCGTGGTGAAAAGTCAATCATTTCCTGTTGTTTAAAACTACTCGGGAAATTCTCCCTGCCTTTTGCTAAATTTCTCTATGTTCCATCAATAGTGTCCTATTTTCTCCAGTTCAGCTTAATTGCAAATAGGTGCAATTAATTTCATTTTATTTCTTTAATTTCGCATTCCCTTTATTTCACATTTATTTTGTGCTGTTTGCGCTTTTTGCAACCGTGGGAACTTGTCCCAATCTCTCTCAGTTGTCGGTTGGGTTCAGTCTGTTCAGTTTCCGCAGTGGTTTTACTGTTACTCACTGGGAACTGCCTCTTCCGGCTCTCTGACAATTTTAATTCTTTCCTCCCATTGACTGATTCTCTCTCGGGTTCACTGGGCGGAGTTTTCTCTCAATTTTACATTATCGAGAAAGAAGAATGCGGAAGAGGAATGGGCCATTCAGCCTGTGTATATAATCAATTCCAGCCTAACCCCACCAGGAATCTAATTGACCATTTCCACCCAGCTCCCAGTGTCGGTCTATTCCGTTCTCCCTCCTGTATTTTCAAGTGTTCCAATAAATATATCAATACTATCTCCAACCATTCCCTGAGGCAGCAAGTTCCACATTCTGACCTGCCTTTGTTTAAATTCATTTGTCTTAAATCTGTTCTGTTAGTTACTGTCATATGTTGACGGCTATTGCTTCGGACTCAGCCACAAATGAACAATTTATCCACACTAAAACCGTTCATTATTGAAAAGATTTCCATGGATTATCCTCGTGGTTCTGTTTTCCAGACATAAGAGACCCAGCCTGTTCAATCTTCCCAGAGAGATGTGGATTGTTGCTGATTTCTTTCCTCAGGAGTGTAAGAAATCAAAGCAGAGAATCCAATCAATAGAAATAGGAGCCGCCAGATCATCTTTCAAACCTGCTCAGCCATTCAGTAGTATCCTGGCTGATTTACAACCTCAACGTCACATTCCCGCACTATCCCCATATCCCTGATATTTTTGTGTCCGCAAGCCTATCGAATATTGTCTTGAAAGCAAACAGATACTGAACACCCACCGCTCTCTGAGTGACAGAATGCCACAGATTCACAACAGTGGTTCTAGTGAAGATATTTTTTCCTTCCCAGTTCTAATGGATGACCCTTTATTCTGAAGCTGTGACCCCGAGTTCTATACCCTCTGTCTGGGGAAACTCCGAGCCAGAATCTGCCCTGTTAAAACCCTTCAGTATATTATATGTTTTCATGAAATCACCTCTCTTTATTCTAAACTCTGGGAAATATAGACCGAGGCGACTAAACCTCTTCCTATTGGACAATCCCTTCATCTCAGGAATCAGTCTGATGAACCTTTGTTGCACTTCTTCCAATGCAGATTGATCTCTCTTCTGTAAGGGGACCAAAACTTTACACAGCATTCCGGACTGGAGTCCATTTCAGTCCTTCCTCCCATAAACCTAACCCACCACCCTGGGCTCGGATTGTACTTTGAAAGGCGCCCAGAAATCATCCAATCCTTCTCTCCCTTTAGATTAATTATTTCTTGCTGGTTATCAACGAACGTTCCCCCAGTTTATAATTGTTTCCTTCTGTCCCTGTTCTCCTTTATAAGATTAATGCATTACCTTCACTCTCTCACTGCACTGTGTTGTTTCAATTCATAGTAATCAGGGATACAGATGAATTACAGCAATACCATCTCTCAAACATCTACATTCAATATAGAGAAGTGTCTGCAGTTCCAAACTTTCACATTTCGGTCTGAAGGCGGAAAAGGAGGAAACTGATTGGTTATATGGAGGCAACTGAAAGAAATGGCGGGGACAATGTCACTAATTTCAGTCACTGATTGTCCAATAATAAAATTCCACCTGGACCCACATCAGGATCTCTTATATCTGAAACCTGTTGTTTCACTGTCCCGTTTTTCTCCCGGGTCAGGTATTGAACGAGCCGCTACAGGTATCCGAACTGGCCGCAGTTGTGTTGAGTTTATTCACCCGGTACCTCATTCACATTGCGCGGCTCGGACTGCAATCTGCTGCCCAGGAGAGAGCTCTGTGACCCCGCTCCCGGGCTCTAAGGGACAGACTGAGCTCCCTCGGTTACACTTAACACCAGGAGTGGAGTCCGGATTGTCGACAATCTCCGCTCATTAAAAGCGATTCAGAGTGTGAGAGTCCGTGATGTTGATGTTGTCCCCAATGTTCCCGTTAAACCAATAATGGTCCAGATTCCGTCAACTCCCACATCCCACCCAAATTCCACTGATATCAATAATAAACTGACGGTGAACATTACCCGGGACAGGTTGTAACGGCGGAGTTTGGAGTCACTTACCGGCTGTGACAGTCACCACCGTCCCGGATCCATCCGCATAATCAGTATCCCACCACAGTAACACCGCTCACAGTCTCCCCGGTACAACAACCACCGACACCTCAACCTGCCAGGAAATCATCATCAGACAGTAGAAACTGCACAATTATTCAGCGGATGTAAATAAATAAACAATATTCAATGTTTCAAAGTCTTTGTCGGTTCAAACTAGTCTTTCTGAGGCCCTGAGCTCTGAGTAAATGGTCCCGGGAACGAGATGTTCGCTTCATATAAAGCGAGAAAAATATCAAAGAAAGATAACTGAATCGTGGAAATTACAATGAAATGTAACCAGGTGACAGCGCTAATAACATCAACCCAACAATTCACTATCCGGGCCCCGAGAATTTATATTTAAATTATACAGAGGTATTTGTTAAATTCTCTCCCACTGTGATTCCCCATACCCCATCCACACAGTGTTACAAGTTAGTATAAAATCCCCCGGGTACTTGCTGAGATGTGGGAACATTAGTTAAACAGAGGGGACAGCGGCTCCGGTTTCAGCTGTTAGACCAGAATCGCATCTGGCAT
The DNA here is from genome assembly GCF_964194155.1 of Cetorhinus maximus. Lineage (NCBI taxonomy): Eukaryota > Metazoa > Chordata > Chondrichthyes > Lamniformes > Cetorhinidae > Cetorhinus > Cetorhinus maximus. The sequence continues at coordinate 67,878 of NW_027596987.1, read as the reverse complement.
TCGGGGTTTGTAACTGGGATCAGTCATTCCCAATCCCCATTCACTGACACCGATCCTGGGAAAGACATCACCATACGCACACACTCGGCATTTATAAAACTCAAGATGTTAACGGCAATAATCCAATCTCATTATAAACTAGACTGTGGGGCAGACGGTGTGAGTCGGAGCTGTGGGGGTTTAACTGCAGATTAACTCCGCTTTTTCATTTGTTTCTGTGATAATCCGCAGTGAGAGTTTCTGTATCGCGGGAAGCCGAGGCCCATCACTGTGTGTGTATCTGTACTGAGCTTTACAGTAGTAGGTGGCGGTGTCTTCAACTCTCACATCTCGAATTTCCAGCGAAAATGTGTTTTCTGCTTTATTCACCGACACAACAAATCTCTCCCCGCTGGAGATCCGCTCCCACTCTGTCCCGGTCTGGGTTTGTTTGAAGAAATGTCCACTTTGGAAATAATGCCACGAAGCACCGGAGAAAACACAGGTGATGGTGAGAGACTGACACTCCTTCCTGGTCACCGCTGCCGGGGTCTGTGTCACTGACTGACTGAAGGAGCCTGGAAATTAAACAGAGAGAGTTCAATGGACCATCGGAGCCGAACCACAGAACCGGGTTAAAACCCCAGACAGTGTCTGTAATTGGGATGCACTCGGGCAGCTTTATATTAAATCCACACAATGTCGGTTTGTTTGATCGGTACTCACAGGGTAAACAGACACACAGGGTGAAAACAAGGAGGATTCCCATCGCTCTGCTGCCTGGAGCTGAGGGTTTATATGACGGGGAGTTGGAGACTGCAGCCCTGGACTGCACTGGGAGACCGGACCTCAGAGCTGGACTGAAATACTTTCACGGGGCCGAGTTGATTTGCACAGGGCAGTGTTATTGAGATTATTGATGGGCCGCACGGTTCCCGGGTCGCTGGCTAAGTGTTGTGGGAATAAGAGACAGGTTTATAAAAGGAGGCTGCAATGTTCTGCCACTTCATTTGGATTGTGATCCGGATGTGAAAGCCCCTCCCACAATAGTCTGGTGTACAGGGGTGGGGGAGGGGAGCTTTTCTTTCTGCCAGTTGTGCTGCCGCCTTCCTTTCCCCACAGTAATGAACTGGGAGGTCGGTGCATGTGTTTGTATTGGATGGTGTTTCTTAAAGGTGAAAATGTGGGCCCAGGACACCAGGAGAATCCCCCTATCCCGCTCTTATCCCAATATTCTGGAGATTGTTCAACATCGCCCTGAACGGACTGGCGGGACCTCAGTTAGACTTCTCATCTGAAGGTCGGCGCCTCAGACCCGGCATCTTCCCTGGTCCAGCAACTGGGGGCCAGGTTACATTATGAGGGAGTCCAGTGACATTACCAATATCCTGGCAGTTGTACACAGCATACACAAAGATGAAGTAGCAGCTTGTTACCTTACTTGGCTATGTGGCTAGTGTTTGCTTCGGAATAATGCCAATAGTACGGGATCTGGAAGCATAGGAACATACGAACAGGAGAAGGCCATTCAGCCCGTCGAGCCTGTTCCGCCATTCAATACAATCATGGCTGATCGAACACTTCAAAGCCTTTTTAAGCAGTAGTAACTCAGGCATGGCCGAACTTAATGCAAGCAGAGGCATGTGTAATGCCGCAATAAATGAGATTGGGTCTCATGTACCGTAAACAGAGACACAGGCTATTGTAATATAAAGAGTGACATTATCTAGTGTAATACTGAGACAGGATGTTGCTTAACACTAATGAACATGACATCTTGCAATAATAACTGAGATACGACCTAGACAGAGATGCATTCTATTGCAAATAACTGAAAAAAGGGACGAATGCAATATAGAGTGAGATGTGGTCTAGTGTAGTTCGATTGGGACAGTGTCTAGTGTAATATATACAATAGCATTAAAATGTTGTAGTCAGTAATAAGAAAAATAGGGCATCGTCTAACATAAGGTGAGGGATATCTAATGCAGTAATAGCTAAGACATCATCTAGGGTAGCAGTGCAGTGCAGTAATAAATGAGGTAATCTCTAGTTTAATATAAACAGAGGGATTGTACAGTGCACTAATAAATGAGTATTGCTTCATCCTTGAGTAACTGTGTACGACCAGGCACTGAGCTCATGCACTGAGGTGGCCCTCACTCAAGTCACAGTAAAGGTGCTCAGATTCCTATACCACGAGTTTGTTTTATTTTAACTTGCTGTTTTTTTTTTCTTTCTGTTAGCTGTGTGCTAATGTTTGCCTTTGTTTTCCATTGTTTCCTTTAGCATCCTCCCCATTTTCCTTTTTAAAATCCGCAGGATTCTCCAATTTTCCTTTTTCCTGGTGTTGCAGAGGAGTCTACAGACTGTGTGTGCGTCCCAGAACTTCAGTCAGTGTTAGTCTCTCTTGTCCATTTGTATTACACAGAGTAGTGATGATCCCTTTCCCGCAGTTCACTGTACTATGTGTCATATGGGAGAATAGCCATTATCAACTGTTTACTTTCTGTGCCTTTATATTTATAAATACATTTCTGCATCAATACCCATCTGTTATTCTCGCTTTGTACCACTAACTGTCCTCACCTCAGCATTATACATCTCTCTCTATTAATATGTCCCTCTACCACTCAATGTAATCAATCTCACCTTCATTTATGTCCATCTGTTAGTGTTTCTCTGCATTATCACCATACTGAGTCTCATTTTTATCAAACTCCCTATGCATCGCCCATTGTTCTTCGTCTCAACTTTATATTTGGCATTGTGTAGGTGTCTGAAAGCACACAGACAGACACAGGGCTAATCTGTAGACGAGGTACACATTCGCCTGTCACAGCGCAATGTTTCAAATCTTTAACTAGTGAGAGCAGACGGCACTGAAATTATTCACCACTGGGACCTGATTCGCTGATCTTCACAGGTAAATCTCTCAGGTCTTTAACCATTGAGGCCATAGAGGTACTGAGCCGATATACGACGGTGATGGTGGAGGCGGCGGCGGAAGGAGGGGGTTTCACTCACCGTCATCGGAACATTGTTCAGGTTTTAAACACTCGATATAAAGTGTGGGGCTGATGTACCGTGGAGCAGGAGGCAATCGCGTGCACAGGGACAATGTTCAGATCTTCCTTTCAATCACTGCCATCGCACGATTCAATAATTTTAACCCGCCCTCTCCTTTTCTGCTTCCTGCTTGGATTTGTTAACTCGATTTATTTATATCATTTCTGCTTTCATTTATGCTCCTTTCTCTCCGTCTCCCTCTTCTGTTTACAATCCACAGGATCGCCCGCTGCCAGGCGGTGAGAAATTCTCCGTCTATTTACTGAATTCGCTGGACTTTCTTTATATAAGGAGCTGGGTTTGGGCGGCTGAGAGTAGTCGTGAGGTGCGGGGAGTCCACTGGGGTTTCGGGGGTTGGGGTTGTCCCGTGGGGGGGAGTTGGAGTCTGAGAGGTGGGGGTAGGCCCTGGGAGTTCGGGGGTGTAGAAGGAGATTCGTGGGCGTCGACGTGGCTCTGTACAAAGTTACCCAGCAGCTAGAAGTGGTTTTAATTCTAACTTTTCCTGGGCAACTCTTGATGTAGGACAATCAGAACCATTCGAGGTTTGCAATGTAAATTGTATTTTCTCTTTGTTCCCAGTACAGAGCAATTGCCCTGGGACGTTTCCACATCCCGGACAATTGCAGTGTAAACCTTGCCTGGGAACTCCGGGCGGGGTGTTCCCCGGCGCATCTTTGGTGTATCCTCCACTTACACGGCCTTGGAGCTCGGAGGTCATGGGCCAACAGAATGTTACGGTTTTCTTGCTCCTTTAAGGAAGCTCCGCCTGAATCTGACACTAAGGCTGAATATTTGCCCTTGTTTCCCGGTGTTCGAGCGCCCTCTGCTGAGCATTAACTGAGCTGCTCGTTCTGGCATTTTGACCGGGATCCGCCGTATCTCTGCCTTGGGGCTTGTGCACAGAAATACTCGGCTGCGTCGCAGATCAGAGCCTCAGCTCCGTTATCTTGGTAGTTCTGTTAAATGTAGAAGAGAATTGACCAACAATGTCTGTCTTCTTGTTTTCATTCTCACCGATCAGATTATTCGGGAGCTGTGGATGTTGCCCGGGCGGCTGCTATTCCAGAACAAATGGTTATGGAGCAAAAATAAAAATAGCTGGAAAAACTCAGTAGGTCTGACAGCATCTGCGGAGAGGAAGACAGTTAACGTTTCGAGTCCGTATGACTCTTTGTATGGTTATGGAGATTTGTTTTGAAGATGCAGATCACGTGGTGTTACTGCCGTCTTCGTCATCATTTCAGCTTCGGCATCATTTCAGCAACCGACCCGACCACTGTGTCTGGATGGCTCCATCCTAACATAAAGTAGTTGGGTAGATGTCATCATTATCAGGATCATCATCACCATTATTTCAAGTAGCTTCATCATCAGCAGCATCACCTTACAATTAATAACATGTGGGTTACAGCAGTCAGGGGGAGAACGGATTTTTTCTGGGAAGGAAATACTTACTAAAAAGTGATATAATGACGGGGACCGGGTGTGATGTAATTCCCCATGATGCTCCCTGAGTCTGTAACTCGACAGTCCGCCAAATCCTCTGTCAGGGCAGAAGTGCCGATCCCCGACTGTACTGTTGATCCAACAAACGTCAAACCAGGAACAGTGGGAAACACCTACCAACTCACAGGAAAAGCAAGGAAGGTCAGAGCGAGAGAAACAAACAGAACTATGGGGGAGGCGGCCGCGGGCACTGTTGTCACTCGTAAAATCTATCTATAATGAGCTGAATTCAAGACTAATGAGCTCAACAGAAATTATATAATTCTGCCGGTCTGTAAGGACTGCGTTACGTTCACATTCATTTCAAATCTGGGGAAAACAGTCTGGCGACAGGAATTAGAGGATTGTTGTATTATTCTGTAATTACAGACACTTTCATAGTTGAAATCAGTTAAATCAAGGGGCTGAATCTGTCGTGGGGAACAGAACAACTGGGCATCCCATCCCAATGTACTGGAGCTGGGCTGTTGAAATAAACTTCCCAATTGTGGGTCTTTAAGGAAACGTCACACTAATGGGCATAAATACGAGATCAAACGCCATTTCTCCTCAAGTATTTTTAAGAAAGTATCTGTCAGGAGGTGGGAATCCAAGGCCTGATGCGCCACCTGGTGGCCTAATTTAATGAATCTTATTTTCACTGATCTCACAAAACACGGGAACGGTGCGAGTTGCCCCGAGGCCTTTCTCACTGAGGGCCTCAGCACACAGTAATACACGGGGTTGTCAGCGACCTGAAGCACAAACAAGGTGAAAGCAGCTATATTCTTGGGTATTTTTCGAATGACTGAAAAGCGACCTTTAATGTTCTTTCCACAAGAATGTGCCCGAATTACGAAAGCTGGAGCCGGGTTCTGGTTTTGACGATGAAGCTGCAAAAAATAATTCATTTCGGAAGTTGAATAGATGCAATTTATGCTCATCGAGATTCCTTCCAGTTATTGGTCTTCTGTTGACCACTGTCCGACTGAACGTCCAGAACTCACTCCTACAGGAATTATTTCATGGTTAACCATAGAAACATAATGAACAACAGATAACGAATAGATGAATTAATATACAGATGGCGTTATGGATAGATAGATAGATAGATAGATAGATAGATAGATAGATAGATAGATAGATAGATAGATAGATAGATAGATAGATAGATAGATAGATAGATAGATAGATAGATAGATAGATAGATAGATAGATAGATAGATAGATAGATAGATAGATAGATAGATAGATAGATAGATAGATAGATAGATAGATAGATAGATAGATAGATAGATAGACAGGCAGACAGACAGACAGACAGACAGACAGACAGACAGATAAACGGGCAGATGAGTGGATGGGTGGATGGATAGATAGATGGATGGAGGGATGGACAGATCGGGGGTTGGAGAGATGGATGGATGGACGGATGTAAAAACAGAAAATGCTGGAAAAGCTCAGCAGGTCTGACAGCATCTGTGGAGACACAACCAGTGTTAACAGTTTAGAGTCCGTATGACTCTTCTTCAGATGGATGGATGGGTCGGTGGAGTGTGGGTGGATGTGCCTGAAAAATGCTGTTCCACATTTTCATCTTTACGATTGACTGCTCCATAACTTACAGCAGGTCCTTTATTCCATTTGTGTCTGTCTGGTGCTTTCAGTCCTTCCCGATTTTCTGGATCATTCCAATTCCTTGGCAGTTGACAACTGACGAGCTGAACGTCACCAAGTGCAACCTGGAGATATCCCTGCGGCACTGATGAACCTTTGCTGCTGATGCTGAATCTTCATCTCAAAGTTAGAAAGCGGTTTCATGACTGTGATGAGAAACAGGGATTATAACATGTGCAACATGCGGCCTTTTCACGTACAACACTCAGCATACCCTCAACCAAATTACTTTAATCGCAGCAGAAACATAGCAGATGGTTGAATACATACATTTTTTCACATTTCCCTGGTAATTTCTTGCTGCTCTGTGATTGTGGTGCAGTCACAACATTCTGAACACCACGGGAAAAACGTGCATGAACTGTGACTTTCTTTACGGCAAAATATTGATTGAAAACCATTGCCACAATGAAATATATCCGATCGGTATTACAGATTGTTGTCGCAAATTCAAAAGCCCTTAACCCCTTTAACCACACTCCCGAGAAGCTTTCCATTCAGTACATTCGTGCAGAGAATCAATTCTTCACGAGTTGGATGGGTGAGGTCATTACTCCAATGAGATGTGCTCAGGATCGCCGCGATGGAGATTCTGGTTAGATCGGACATGGTGCATGAACTGGACAGAACTGAGTCGGTGAAGTGGCTGAAGTGATTTGAATCACAGTTTTGAACATGAATACAGGGTCAGTGCTCCATGGGACAATGTGAATCCAAGCTCATGGTTTTTATACGGTTGCAGTTGCATTGTGAGACGTTTTAGGATCGGAGGGAAATGGTGTTGTGATATGAAACCTCCAACGAGGAATCAATGTGGGAATATTCAGTAATTACCTTTCCACACAAATTTCTGCTCTGAATTTATACCTTGAAACCCTTTGCGAATATTCAAAACTACGGCAAAATGAATTATTAATATTGTTATTAATATAGTCATTAATATTATATTGGGGAAATGTTTTTAGGTAAACAGCACAGAGTTTCTTAATACACAATCGATCCTCCCTCATTGCAGAAGAGGATCTCTACCTTTAACGAGGATAACTACCGCTCTGTGCACATTGCCATTCATGTTCAATGTCCCACTATCAGGAGTAACTGTCGCTGTGCCAACTAACAGAAACAGCGACAGACAAATGGAGAGATAGTTCCAGATCCATGTGTTATGGCGTAGCAGATGATATGTGGCCATGTGGACCAAATCCACAAGGGAAACATGGTCACGCCATCACAAAGGTTTTCAATTTGTAATTGTTATGAGAAGATGAATGAACTGCGTTCAGAGGTGAAGAGTCCACTAAGGCTTTTAGAGATTTTAAAAATTAAATTATAATATATATTGACAAAATAAAAGATTTCAAAAACATACATAACACTGCTATTACACAATGCTGTAGCAAATCCTAAAATTCTGAATTAACCTGGCTCTCAGTTACACACGCCCTTTAAGGCAGTAGTCCAAAATCAGAGAATCACAGAATCTCAGAATCACACAGTGCAGAAGAGGCCCTTAGGTTTCAAAGAAAACCAGCAAGTTAACCCAGTACTCACTTGGCCGTGGAATTTCAAATGGTTTGCTCCAACTTCAGTTACTGGAAGAGCCGGCTTATGCACAAAAGGTTGGAGGCTTCTTGAAGGCTGTTTCACACACTCCTGTTAGATCTTACATGGCCCTTGCCTCACATAGCCTTTCATTCTCCTTTATGTAATTTTATCTCTCTTTAATTTGTAAATTCTATTGTTCCATATGACTTTGGAGAGGTACCTTTCCCATAATAAAGAAAAATTCATGTTCCAATATTATCAGTAACCTTTGGGATAAATAAACACACTCCTTAGCCTTGCTTAGCTGGCTACTTGTGAACTTAAAATCCATACAATTCTTTCATTTATCTAAAAAGGCAAACTCCCTTCCCACCTTGCATGCTAAGCCAGCGCCCATGTTTATTCATTAGCATTTCAAACACATTTCTACACCTAGCTTCTTTTGATAATTCCAAGCTTGCAGTCTATCTGACTCCAAATGTATTTAAATTACACAGGCAGAACCAACTATACTCACTCACATAAACCTACTTTACGATAAACCAGAAAAATATTATTAAATTATTCTACTTTCGTAACAATAGGTGTTCCCAGGCTGTCATATTGCAAAACAATTTATATTTCTTGGTAATTTTGCCATTGATCGTGTTTAATAAACATCAGCTGTGCCTCAATCTATTAATGGTTTGATCTATTGATAGTTCCAAACCTTCAACTTTCCCATACAATCGATGGCTTGCAACTGAATGAGGTTTCTCACTGTATCAATAATCCTCAACCCTTTCACCACGCCTAATCGATTGGGGTTTCACAATCTATTAATGATCTCCAATTCTGTAACGATTCAAGGCCCAATGAATATTCGTTTGTTTAAGGAAATGAGCTAGTTGGTCCACAAATCATTTGAATTACTGTGAAGTTCTGGCTAACCTACAAACTGGTTGGATCTTAGAGCACAACCCGCACAATGAAGGAGCTATTCTGTTGTCAGGTTCAAGATCACACCTACAGTCAGTGCCTGTCCTACCAGCGGAACTCTACGATAGGGTTTGTGGTACCGTTGGGGCCAGGTTCAGTCTGATTTAACTATGTACCTATGTATAAAGTTGAGCCATTGGATGCCTGGATTTATATTTATTTATGTCATATTCATTCACAAGGGACTTTGGTTGTCAGCTGTGGCTCAGTTGGCAGCACTTTCCCCTCTGACATTAAACTGGGGGCTATCTGCCCTCTCAGGTCGATGTGTAAGAGCCCATGGTACTATTCCATCTGGAAGTGCAGGGGAGTTATCCCCGGTGCCTTAGCATTTATCAGTCAATAATCATCTTAAAATACGCAAAGAGTTAGATTACTTGATCATTATCATATTGCGGTTTGTGGGAGCTTGCTGTGCTCAGACAGGCTGCGGTGTTTCCTACATTACAACTGTCAATACACATCATAAGTGCATTTTTGATTGTAAAACACTCGGAGACTTCCGGTGATCGTGAAAAGCGCTGTAATATATATATATATATATATATTCTTTATTTTCCTTTTTATTTTTATGAAGTATAGGTGCAAAATGAAAAGTGTTGGATTGCGCCAATAAGACATAGACTTCTGGAATGAACCCGTGTTCCCGGCTGGGAAGGAGGTCATTCAGTCCCTCAGGATTGTACCAGCATTTAAGAAAAAACTATCGAATTTATCTCATGCACTCGCACCAGCTCCACCACACATCCTGCAGCCCCCTCCCCGCCCTCGGAGGCCCTGTAGCACCTGAAGAATCGGAGAAAATCACCGCCACCACATTTCAGGCGATTCCATGAAGAAAAAAATCTCTCCCCATTTCACACCGGTTGAGTTGGTCATTTAAGTTCCCATCATTCCCACAATGTGCGCCTTGGTCCACATTCTTCGGTTGAAACAAGATCGTCAAGAATTAATCAATATGAATTGAGACACTTTGCCCTTCTCGTGACCTTTAAGTGCGCAAATCAGCCACGTTAATCTGCCACAGTTGCACCATAAGTATTAGGAGTTCGCACAGGAGGTAATGAGCCCATACATCAGTAGAAGTGGTTTCTTGATACATTAAGCGAGCGTGGATTTGTTAAGGGAAAATCATATTTAACTAACTTGTTTGAGTTTTTTGATGACAAAGCAGCGATGGTTGATGAGGGTAATGTTTTTGACGTGGTTGACATGGTCTCCGAAAGACATTTGATGAAATGCCGCACAACAGACTTGTGAGCAAAGTTGGAGCTCACTGGAATAAAATGGACGGTAACATCATGGATTGGGAACTGGCTGAGTGCCAGGAAACAAAGAGTAGTTTTGAACGTTTGTTTTTCGGACTCGGGGAAGGGTTATAATGAAGTTCCCCAAGGGTCAGTGCTACAACGCCTACTTTTCATAATATTTATTCATAAACTGGGCCTTGGTGTACAGGGCACAATGTCAAAATATACGGACGATGAGAAATGTGGAAGCATTGCGGGCCATGAGGAGCATAGTTTAGAACTTCAAACCGACATCGAGAGGTTGGTGGAAAGGGCGGACAAATCACAGATGAAATTTAACGCAGAGAAGGCGAGAAGTGGTTCAGTTTGGTCGGAAGAACGCAGAGAGACAATATAAAAGAAAGGGTACGATTTCAAAGGGGCTGCAGGAGCCGAGTGACCTGGATGTTTATGTGTATAAATTATTGAAGGAGTCAGGACAAGTCGAAGGAGCGCGGTGAATAAAGCGTGCAACATCCTGAGCTTTATTAATAGAGGGAAAGAATATAAAAGCAAAGATGTTATGTTAAACGTGTGTGACACACTGGTTAGGCCTCAACTGGAGAATTGCATCCAATTGCGGGCACCACACTTTAGGAAGAATTTGAAGGCATGACAGAGAGGACACAGGAAAGATTCATGAAAATTCTTCCAGGGATGACGAACTCCAGTTATGAACAATGAGTGGAGCAGTTGGCTTTAATCTCGTTTGAGGAGAGTAAGTTTAGAGGAGATTTGATCGGGATGTTAAAAACCATGAAGGGTCTGGGCAGAGTAGATAGGGAGAAATTGTTCTCATTGGTGGAAGGATTGAGAACCAAGCAGCTCAGGTTTAAAGTAACCTGGAGAAGAAGCAATGGAGATAAGAGGAAAAACTTTACACGAACTGAGTGGTTAGCATCTGGAATGCACTGTCTGACAGTGTGGTGGATTGAGGGACAATTGATGCTTTCAAAACGAAACTGGATCCTTATCTGAAAAGAAAAAAAATGCTGGACTACGGAGAAAGCAGTGAAACTAGGTCAATTACTCCTTCAGAGGGTTAGCATGGACAGGACTGGCCGAATGGCATCCTCCTGCGCTGTAAGAATTCTATGATTCTATCGTTAAAGTCAAGCAGCAACAAAAAGCGACATTTTCACAACATCTGCAATAGTAGAGTCCGTCCAGTAGATGGCAGTGAAACAGTGAATACTGACATTATAAGAAACAAGCACTGTCTCAATCATTTCTGCACTGAACCCTTTCCCTGTTCGTATTAAACTTGACCTTAGTCTGTATATATTACACTAAGTGATGTATCTGATCATATTACAACAGGTTGTGTCTCAGTTGTTTCTATAATAGCTGAATCTCAGTCAATGTACTGACAAAGGCCATATTACACTATTCATTCTCTCCGTTATCACTGCACTAAACCATGTCTTGACTAATATGATAATAGTCCATGTCTCAGTTGTTCCTGCACTAGTGCTTGTCTCTGCTTATACGAAACCAGAATACGTTCCTGTTTACATGACACGAGGCTCTCTTATTGCACGACTAGACTTTGTCACGTTTATAATAAACTAGGGGTTGCCTTGGCTAATGCTGCACAAGTCTATGTCTCTGTTTATATCACACGATGCCCTGTCAATGTTATTATTGTATAATACCGTGCCTCTCTCTTAATGCTGCACTTGCCCACAGCTCTATTTATATTAATCCAGTCCCTGTGTTGGTAATTATTGCACTGGCTCTGTCTCAGGTTATTTTAGACAATGCCCTGTGTCAGGTGAAACTGCAGTAGACCCCGTGTCAGTTTCCTTTCACTAGATTCTGCCTCAGTTATTACTGAACTAGACCATGTCGGTGTTCATATGACACAAGACACTGTCTCAATCATTACTGCACTCGGCACTGCCTCACTTTTTACTCCACGACATCATGTTTATCTTACACTAGATCACGTTTTTGCTTATATTCTGTTAGACCCTATCTCAGTTTATATAAAACTACGCCCTGTCTCAATTTATATTACATTAGACCCCGTCTCAGGTAATATTACACTGGAGCCCGTCTCAGTTTATATTACACGAGAACACGTCTATGTTTACATTACAATCGACCCTGCTTCAGTTTATATTACAGTCGACCCTGCCTCAGTTTATATTAAATTAGATCCCGTCTCAGTTTATTTCACACTAGACCCTGTCTCAGTTTATATTACACTAGGCTCCGCCTCCGTTTATATTTCATTAGACATTGCCTTTGTTTATATTAAAATAGGTCCTGTCATTGTTATTTCTGTGTAGACCATGTCTCTGTTTATACTACACAAGGCCAAGTCTGTTGTTACTGCACTAAACCCTGGCTCAATAATTGCTGATACTAGGCCCAGCCTTCGTTTGTATTACTGTAGATGCTGTATCAATAATTGGTGCACTCGGCCCTGTCTCAGTATTCCTGCACCAGACCCTGACTTTATTTATATTGAAATGGATTATGTCTATGATAATATTACACCAGTTCCTGCCTCAGTTATTTCAGTGGTCGGCCTGGTCTCAGCTGTTCCTGAATTAGGCCGTATCTCTGGTTGTATTACATGCGGAAAAGTCTCAGTTATTATTGCTCTGGACCCAGTGTCTGTATATACAACGCTAAACCCTGTCTTGGTTGCTGATGCACGAGTCCATACATCTCCTTCTATTACACTCGCCCTGTCCCTGTCTTTATTCCAATAGATCATGTTTCTGTTTATCTTACATTGTAGGCAATCTGAGTTATTTCTGCACCAGGTCCTGTCTAGGTTGTTATTAATCCATGCGCCGGATCAATCATTACTGTTCTAGCCCCGAGAGAGGATTAATATCAATTGACCCAGTGCTTAGTGCGCTAACCCTGCCTCAGTTATTTCTACGCTAGGCCATGTCTCTACGATTACTGCAGTGGTCTATGTCTCCAACTGTCAGTTGGAGAGATACTATTTTCCGCAAAGATGTTGAGGTTGGAATTGTTCCCTGGCGTTGGCCTAAAACGGGCGATATTGAATGGCCCGTTCTTTGCAGTACCTGATAGTTATTTTCATTTAGCTTTAGTCAAAGAAATTATAGATCAGATATGGCCAGTTGTGTGTACGTATGGAAAAAAAATCATGCCTCTTGCTTATACCGCCGTTTCTCAAAGATAAATGATGATCTTTACCAAAATGTTTCAGTATTTAATTTTCTTTTACTCAACCTGTCACTGCGGACGATGTAACATTGTAAGCATTTATTGTCAACATGTTTCGTTGTGTACTTTTGCTTAGAAAGTGATGTCATACTGACCATTTAGTCACTATGGCGAGCATGTCTATCACCAAATTCACTGAATATCTCTTCTCTCTCTGTCTGAGGCAGTATCTAACTCACTGAACCTCTTCTCTCTTTCTCTCCTCTCTCTCTCTCTCACCCTTTCTTCCTCTCTCTTTCTCTCTCTCGCTCTCTCTCCATCCACCATCTAACTCCCGCCCCCCACCACCCCCGCTCTCTCTCTCTCTGAGACAGTGCCTTATTCATTTTGAATCTCCCATTATCTAATAACACTCTTTGGAGAATTTTTTGTTAGTAATTTCCCTTCATTCCTCCCAGTGCTAACTTTCAGTCCATTCCTGCCTTCAGTGATTGTGTTTAAATCCAAAACTATGCATTTATTTAAATTGTAGATTGTTTAATACTGTAAGTATTTATTGATAACCAGTCTGTTGTGTGCATTTGTTTATTTACAACTGATGTCAGACTGACGATTTCGTTTCTAAGGTGCTTTATCTGTCTCCGGTGATCAGTTGGAAAGTGGAATAAATCACATCGAGAATAACCTGCAGTTTATTAACAAATGATCACCTCAATATCTCACAGAAGCTCCTGATAATCTCGAATGTCTGATGATTTGTGCAAGTGATGGCAAAAATAAAACTTTACCTACACCTGACATGAGACTAATACACCTGTAATTCCCCGATGTATTATTCCTGTTGATGGGAAGGATTGAAACTCCTGTTGCTCTCCAGAGACTTTCACTATTTCTATTTCCACTTTTTAAACTGTTATCTTCACAAATGCCACCACAACCACTCGAATCATGTTTGGACAGATTGGTTTACCTGCAGGTTGTATATACAACGTAATCTTAACGAAAATAAACCAGGGCCTATTCGAGCATAAACAGAGACCGTACTTGATGTAACATAAGCAGAGATATGGGTTACTGCATTAATAACAGAGACAGTATCTGGTTTAATATAAAAGGAGATATCGACTAATGAAATAATAACTGAGACAAGACCTGGTGTTATATAACCGAGGATATGGGCTCGTGCAGTAATATCAGACACCGGACCTGGTGTAACATAAGCAGAGATATGGACTACTGCATTAATAACAGTGACAGTATCTGGCTTAATATAAGAGGAGATATCGGCTAATGATGTAATAACAGAGACAAGACCTGGTGTTATATAACCAGGGATATGGGCTTATGCAGTAATATCAGAGACAGGACCTGGTGTAATATAAACATAGGTATCATCTAGTGTAAGTAATAACAGGCACAATACCTCGTATAATACAAACAGAGGCATGTGCTAATGCGGTGATAACACAAATTGGCCCAAGGAGTCATATAAACAGAGAAATTGGCTAGTTCAGGAATAAGAGAGAGGGAGGACTTGGTATTACATTTAATGAACCGATATTTGTGTGATCATAATAACAAAAACACTTTGTATAAAATAACAACTGAAAGAGGTCATGGCGAAACTCTAGCAGAAACAGGGTCAACGTCAACAATATCAGAATCAGGTTACTATTGAAAACTGATCGGCACAAGGTTTTCAGAAATAATGAGAGAGGTTTGCATTAGAATTTGAATGACATGTAGGCCCTTCGGGCAACCATTACAGAGACAGCGTTTTATACAATAAGATTGGACATAGGGAACAGATTAAAAACGGTAAAGCTCTGTGTAATTAGTGCAATGTTTGATGATAACAGAGAATAGCAGGTTGCAGTGCATCACTGAATACATCACTGGGTCCAGTGTGATAACGACACAGGCAGCACCTGATCCACCCAAATCGAAGTTGGGTCTGATATAATAGTGTGTGTGAGACAGCGCCAATTGATACAATAGCAAATCTTTTGCCGAATGCCCAATAACAGAGTCAAGCACGACTGCAATATGAATGGGGTGGAGTTGGTGCAATAACACTGACACAGTCTAGCGTAATAGCAAATAAAACACAACATTCTGGAATCACTCTGCAGGTCAGGCAGAATCTGTGGCGATAACCAGAGTGAACGTTTCATGGCGATGACCCTTCAGCACAACCGGGGTCATCGATTAGAAACTTTGACTCTACTTCTCTCCACAGCCACTGCACTCCCGAGTGGTACTGTTGGTGGTCCTTCTGCTTTTGAGCTGTAAGATCTGTGTTCAATTCCCACTCCCGGCTCCGTTGACCACGGGAAGAGTGTTCGTGTGACAGAACGGTTTTTAATTAGCCTCTAAAATCCTCCCGCCTCTCCACACTTTCCCCAAGGCTGCAAAGAATATGACGATCCAGAAAACAAACAGGCTCGACATCTGCTGTCTGACTTGTTGAAGATTTCGAGCACATTCGGTTTTTATTTTAGATTTCTAGCATCTGTCATATGTTGCCGTTGTACTAATACAATGGGAACTGGGGATACATCATGTCAGCATTGACGAATTAGCATCACTTTTACCCCTGGGTCAAACGGTTGTGGGTTGAAGCCTCAATCCAGAGAGTTGACCATTTAATAACGGCCAGTGCTCACGGTGATAGTTTATATGTCAGCCTTTCTGCTCTGTTATCCATTATTTTCTTGCATTCAGGAGGAGGAATTAAAGACAGAGAAACTCTGGACAGTTTCTCCATCCAGCAAAGGACGGGTTCCTGGGACATTGTTGCTGCTTTGACCTTCCCGCCCTCTCCAAAAATACAAACAACATCTCCCTCCTTGGATTTGTAAAGGGAATTCTGACTGCCGGTCCCGGGCCAGACTGGGGCCTGGTCCAATAATAATCACAGAGGCCGGCTCCAGTGTGTCAATAACAGAGACTGCTGGTAATCTTACATACAGAGAGGCAGGGGTTCTAATAAACATCTGACTGTAATAGGGTGTGAAAGTGCGAGGAAGCAATGATGTTTAGGGCCTTAGCGCCGGCTTCTGTGTTATGGTGAGTGACCCAGGGATTTGTGTGGTAAAAACGGAGCGGAAACATCATTACCGAGGCCCGTGTGACTGACTCCACCTGACTGAGAGAGTGGCGGACTCCAGAGATTTCCGACATCTGCAGGGTCAATGCTGCATCTGCCAGAGGAACAGAAAATAATCTGCTCCCTCTCATTCTTACCGACAGTTCTCCATTTACACAGACACGCAAGGGCCGGACCCGGCAGCTTGTCGAAACCAATGTTTAAACCTTCAGCTTGAGGCACACGATGACTGAAAGGATTAAACACCAAAACCTCACCAGAGGAAAACTTCAGAGCCGTAAATGTTAAAGATAATCGTGCTTTCTACTAAACAAGCTCTATTCAGTGTTATTATTTTGTTCAAAGTAGTCGTTTGTAAACAGTAGTGAACTTCTGAATGATTCCTGGCAATTATCGACACACACACACTCAAGCGCTGTCAAAAGACAGGATTAGCAGAAGACGAAAGCTGTGTAATTATTGCATTTTATTTGGGCTCAATGAGGGACAGAGGTAGATACAGGAAAGGTGCTGGGACAATGATATAGATGAGCATTTCAGTTGACCCCATTCCCTGTAATCCTTCAAATGTTAACCCCTGTAAGTATTTATAGAATTCATTTTACAAAGTTACTATTAATCTAATTCCATCACTCTTTCAAGCTGTGCATTCCAGTTCAGAACAACTCGCCGTGTTAAAAAAATGAACAATTATCCTCCTGTCTTCCTGTTCAATAAAGTAAATTTGCGTCCCCTGGTTACCGACCCTCCTACCAGTTGAAATCGTCTCTCTTTATTCATACTATCGAAACTTTCATGATTTTGAACGCTTCTATTTAAGAGACACACAGAGAGGTGGAGAGAGGTACACTAGAGAGACAGACAGAGATAAAACTAGGGAAGGAGACTTAAAATGAAAAAGGGAGACGGAATGTTGCGGAGAAACAAGTTTCGAGGGAAAGTGTAAGTGTGTGGCGGGTGGTGGGGGGCGGGGGGCGGTGTTGGTGGGGTGTGGAGGGGGAGTTAGAGTGGGGGCGGGTGGTGGAGCATGACAACGAAAAATGAAAGGTCGCAAGATCTCATTTCCCCGCTTCAGGGACTCGAGGGAGCTCAGTGACTGACCATCCAGTTATGTCCTGGAAATGGAAGCTCTAAACGGATCACACAGGCTCATTTGTAAATGTCACCGCAATGTGATCTGTGTAACTCTGCCCTGACTCTGTGGCCAGATATAGGCCGCCTCGACAGATGTTCTCACCAGATTGTGGCCCCTGGATTTATTTTCTACTCAGAAGTGAGATGTGCGGTTTGGAACCGGCAGCAGAGAAACAGGAAGTTGTGTTACCTGAGAATGAAACAACAGGCGTCAGTTTCATGTTATCACCGTGAACCGTCTTCCTGCCTGTGAGGGTGAACTCACTCTGACAGCATCAAGAGCAACCACACAGATTGCTGCCGGCCTCAGCATTACATTCACCTCCATTCTCATGTTAAAGAATTAAATAAATGAGATTGTTTTGGTTCTAACATTTTAACTGAAGGCGAGATGGACTGAAGATTATCACTGGGAGAAAAGAGGGGAAATTAAAACAATAATACCGCTCACAGGGGGTTATTCTAAAATGGAAAGTTTTAAGAGGATTTGGTGCTGCCTGAGAGAAAGAGAGGAGAGAGGTTAAGTGAGTGAGCTGGTGTCCTTATGGCACTGAATTTTGCTCTGATGAAGTTTTGGCGCTTAATCTTTTCAGTGATAATGTGCTTTAAGCGAAAGATTTAAACATTGGTTCCTCGTAGCTGTCAGATCCGGCCCTTGTGAGTCTGTGTAAGTGAGTTAAGTGAAGTCTGAGAGAGGGAAGATAGGTTAACTGATTTTCGTGTAGTCTGAGACAGAGGAAGAGAGGGAAGAAGTTCAGTGAGTCATTTGAAAGATGTCTGTTCCTTGACAACGGAATGGCCAGCTTGGCATAACTTTCCAGAGCACTCAAGACAATGCATTATCGATAAATATTAACGGCAGCATAAGCAGCATATAGATATATTCTCAATAAACTATCATATCATGCTGAAAAATAATTATAATGTCTTTTTCAAGCAATGAAGCATGATATGTTCTAGACGTACCCGCATCCACAACCACACATATAGCTGCACACATTCACATACACAGCCACACACACACAGCCACGCAGACTGACGAACAGTGACACACACACACAGGCACACACACACACAGTGACACATACATACGCACACACAAACACAGACACACACACAGTGTCACACACACACACACACACACACAACTTTCACACACAAGAACATTGGTTATTCGGAGCTTGCGGCCGCCCATTCGCCTGAGGTTGCGGCTTTCGACCCTGTCTCTCACAATCAGTGGCCACGCCAAAAGCAAACAGAAATTCCTATCGGCAAAGTGAAAAATATCTGGAAATTAAAGAAAACTGTGGGCAATTGCCACTCATCAACTCAAGTATGAATTATTCATCTCCAACGCAATGCAGTGTGTGACTTAAGTTGTGCAATGTGCAGTGCAATGTGGTTCACCTTCATTTCTATTCCTCAATCTCATTGATAAGGGAATGTTACAAGATTCACCCCAACCTTTCAACACAAACATTACACACATCACACGAGAGCAATTAGAAATTGCACACAACGTCTCATAGTCAGTAACAAGACTAAATGTATTCTTCCAAAACCTTTTTACCGACAGGATATTATAACATTTTAAAAATTAATACCCACCTATCCACCTGGCTCTCTCTCCAGCTCTATCCAGTTAGCAGAGACCTTTTGTAGTGCAGTAATAACTGAGACTTGGTCTCGTGTATTAATAAATGGGATAGGACCTTTATAATATAAGGTGAGACATAGAAGAGTACAGTAATGAATGAAGCAGCCTAATACAGTAATATCACAGGATCATAGAATCACAGAACTTTAACGGCACAGAAGGAGGCCATTCGGCCCATCTTGTCTGCATCGACTCTCCAAATGATCATTCTGACCTAGTGCCATTGCCCTAGCTTTTCCCCGCACCCTTGCACTTTGTTTCTATTCAAATAATCATTTAATGCCCTCTTGAATGCCTCAATTAAACCTGTCTCCCTCATACTTCCAGGCAGTGTATTCCAGACCTGAACCACTCGTTGTGTGAAAAAGCTTTTTTCTCACGTCACGTTTGCTTCTTTTGCAAATCACTATAAACCTGTGCCCTCTCGTTCTTTATCCTTTTACGAATGGGAACAGGTTCTTCCTCTCTACACTGTCCAGCCCACTCATGATTTTGAAAACTTCAATCACATCTCCTCTCAGCCTTCTCCTCTCCATGGAACACATTCCCAACTTCTCCAATCTATCCTCATAACTGAAGTTTCTCATCCCTGGGAATATTCTTGTAAACCTCTTCAGCACTCTCTTCAATATCTTCGCATCCTTCCTATAATATGGTACCAAGGATGGTACACAATATTCCAGCTGAGGTCTAACGAGGGCCTTATATAAATTCAGCATAACCTCCCTGCTCTTGTACTCTATGCCCCTATTAATAGAGCCCAGGATACTATGTGCTTTATTAACTGCTCTCTCTACCTGTCCTCCCACTTTCAATGATCTATGCACATACACACCCAAGTCTTTCTGCTCCTGCACTCCTTTCAAAACTCCACCCCTTATTTTATATTGTCTTCCCATGTTCCTACCAAAGTGCATCACCTCACACGTCTCCACATTGAACTTCATCTGCCACCTATCTGACCACACCACCAACTTGTCTGTGCCCTCTTGAATTTCCGCACCGTTCTCCTGGCAGTTTACAACACTCCCAAGCTTCGTCCGCAAACTTTCAAATTGTCCCCTGCACACCAAGGCCTAGATCGTTAGTATATATCCGGAATAGCAAGGGTCCCAATACTGGCCCCTGGGGAACTCCACTCCAAACCTTCCTCCAGGCCAAAAAATATCCATTGACCATTGCTATAGAGATAAAAACAAAAAACTACTGCGGATGCTGGAAATCCAAAACAAAAACAGAATTACCTTGGAAAACTCAGCAGGTCTGGCAGC
Source organism: Cetorhinus maximus (assembly GCF_964194155.1). Classification (NCBI taxonomy): domain Eukaryota; kingdom Metazoa; phylum Chordata; class Chondrichthyes; order Lamniformes; family Cetorhinidae; genus Cetorhinus; species Cetorhinus maximus. The sequence goes on along the minus strand of NW_027596987.1, from coordinate 47,532 downwards.
ATCGGCGGAGAAGAAAAGAGTCGACGTTTCGAGTCCTCATGACCCTTCAACAGAACTGAGTAAAATTAGGAGAAGGGTGAAATATAAGCTGGTTTAAGGGTGGGGGGGTGGGGTGGGGAGAGAGAAGTTGGGGGGTGGGGTGGTTGTAGGGACAAGCAAACAGTGATAGGAGCAGATAATCAAAAGATGTCACAGACAAAGGAACAAAGAGGTGTTGAAGGTGGTGATATTATCTAAGAGAATGTGGTCATTAAGAATGGATGGCAGGACACTCAAGGTTCAGCTCTAGTGGGGGTGGGGTGGAAAGACTGACAGGGCATTACAGGTATAGATTTAAAAATAATGGAAATAGGTGGGAAAAGAAAAATCTATATAAATTATTGGAAAAAACAAAAGGGAGGGGGAAGAAACGGAAAGTGGGTGGGGATGGAGGAGGGAGTTCAAGATCTAAAGTTGTTGAATTCAATATTCAGTCCAGAAGGCTGTAAAGTGCCTAGTCGGAAGATGAGGTGCTGTTCCTCCAATTTGCGTTGGGCTTCACTGGAATAATGCAGCAAGCCAAGGACAGACATGTGGGCAAGAGAGCACGGTGGAGTGTTAAAATGGCAAGCGACAGGGAGGTTTGGGTCTTTCTTGCGGACAGACCGCAGGTGTTCTGCAAAGCGGTCGCCCAGTTTACGTTTTGTCTCTCCAATGTAGAGGATGCGGTCTCCTCTGATGAGTGTCCTGCCATCCATTCTTAATGAGCACATTCTCTTAGATAATATCACCACCTTCAACACCTCTTTGCTCCTTTGTCTGTGACATCTTTTGATTATCTGCTCCTATCACTGTTTGCTTGTCCCTACAACCACCTCACCCCCCCAACTTCTCTAGCCCCCGCCCCCCCGCACCCCCCCCCCCCCCCCCCCCCCCACCCCACCTTAAACAAGCTTATATTTCACCCCTCTCCTAATATTACTCAGTTCTGTTGAGGGGTCATGAGGACTCGAAATGCCAACTCTTTTCTTCTCCGCCGATGCTGCCAGATTTGCTGAGTTTTTCCAGGCAATTCTGTTTTTGTTCATTGACCATTACTCCCTGCTTCCTTTATATCAGCCAATTTTGTATCCACGTTGCTTCTGTCCCTTTTATTCCATGAGTGATAACTTTCCTCACAAGTCGGTTGTGAGATGAATCCTAATATAGTACAAACGGAGACTTTGTGCAATGCAACAGCAGCTCAGGAATTGTCCCTTGCAGTATATATAGGGACACGGCTATGTGCATTAATAAATGAAGCATCATATAATGTAATATAAACAGAGACATAGTCTAGTGCAGTAATAACTGAGAAAAGGTCAATTGTAGTGTATATAGAGGCATGGTCCAGTGCATTAATAAGTTAAACTGCAAATAGCATTATATACACAGATACAGTGCTGAGAGAAAGATAAAAGGAGAAATGGTAAGTAATTGGGAAAGCTAATAGAATGTTATCATTTATTGCGAGGGGAATTGAATACAAAATTACGGAAGTTATGCTTCAGCTATACAGGACCAGGTTTGGTGCACTGTGTACTGTGTTGGTCACCTTATTTAAGCAAGGATGTAAATGTGTTGTAAAAGGTTCAGAGAAGGTTTATTAGACTAATACTTGGAATGGGTGGGTTGTCTAATTAGGAATGGTTGGACATACTAGGCTTATAAATTCTGGGGTTTAGAAGAGTAAGAGGCGACTTGACTGAAACATAAAAGCTCCTGAGGGGTCATGACAGGGTGGATGTGGAGAGGATGTTTCCTCTTGTGGGAGAATCTAGAACTAGGGGTCACTGTTCAAACATAAGGTGTCGCCCATGTAAAACGGAGATGAGGTGAATATTTTCACTCTCAGGGTCGTGAGTCTTTGGGACTCTCTCCCTAAAAAGGCAGTGGAAGCAGAGCCTTTGAATATTTTTCAGGCAGAGGTGGATAGATTCTTGCTAAGCAAGGGGGTGATAAGTTATCGGGGGTCGGCGGTATGCAAATTTCATGTTACTGTCAGATCAGCCATGATCTTATTAAATGGCGGAGCAAGCTCGAGGGGTTGAATGGCCTACTCCTGTTCCTTGTTCGTATGCTCGTGTGTTCGTATGGCCCAGTACAGTCATCACTGAGACAAGGTCAGCAGGTCAAGGGCAGTGATAACTGAAGCATGGTTCAGTGTAAAATAGCGAAACACAACTTGCAGTGAAATATAAATTAAAACATGGTTGTACTACAGTGCGAATTGGAAAAGGGTTAATTGGAGTGTCCACAGAAGCACGGTCTAATGTAGCAATAAGTGGCGCATGACCTAATGGTATAAACAGCAGCAGGGTCAGGTGCAGTAATAACTGGGAAAGGACCAATTGCAACACAAGTAGAGATATGGATGGCTGTAGTAATAAACAAGATAGGGCCCATTGTACTATTAACAGTAACGTTCACCTGTACAACAATAACTTAAGCAAAATGTAATCTAGCGTTTACAGTTACAAATGAGGGCGTGAAATAAATTGAACAGGGGATGGATAGGAATTATTAAAACAGGGCCTTGATTGACATAAGCTGAGGCAGGGTCTAGTGCAGTTATTACTAATACAGGGCCTGGGTTATTATATGCTGAGACAGGGCCTAGTGCAGTGATTACTGATACAGGGTTTAGATTGATATAAACTGAGACAGTGATATAAACTGAGACAGGGTCTAGTGAATTGATTACTTATACAGGGCCGAGATTAATGTCAACAGAGGAAGGGTCCAATGCAGCAATTACTGATACAGGGTCTAGGTTGATATAAAAACAGAAAATGCTGGAAAAATGCCATTCCATTCTCTCAGTTCGTTCACCTCCTTCACATCTTCCAATGATTCCACTATCCAAAACGATGCTTCTGACATGCCTTCCTTCTTCCTTAACAAAGGTTTCCCACCCACTGTGATTGACAGAGCCCTCAACTGTGTCCGACCCATCTCCCGCGTCTCTGCTTTCGCACATCCCTCTCTCTCCCAGAATCATGATCGGGTCCCTCTTTTCCTCACATTTCATCCCACCACCCCCGCATTCAAAGGATCACCCTCCGGCATTTCTGCTAAGTCCAACATGATGCCACCACCAAACACACCTTTCCCTCATCACTCCAACCCCACCCCCACCCCTGTCAACATTCTGCAGGGACCGTTCCCTCTGGGACACCCTGGTCCACTCCTCCATCACCCCTAACACCTCATCACTTCCCAAGCAATCAGAGAAGATGCAACACCTGTCTCTTTACCTCCTCCCTCCTCACCGTCCAAGGGCCCAAACACTCGTTTCAGCTGAAGTACTGCTTCATTGCACCTCCTTCAATTTGGTCTACTGCATTCGCTGCTCCCAATGCAGTGTCTTCTAGATTGGGGACACCAAACACAGACTGGCAGACAGCTTTGTGGAACACCTTTGGTCTATCTGCAAGCATGACCTAGACCTTCCTGTAGCTTGCAGTTTCAACACACCATCCTGCTCTGATACCCACTTGTCCCTTTTTGACCAGCTGCATTGTCCCAGTGTAGCCCAACGCAAACTGGAGGAACAGAACCTCACCTTCCGATTATGCACTTTACAGCCTTATTCATTTATTCATTGTTTTATCCTCTTTTTTATCCACTTTTTTATCCTTTTTATACCGTTTTTCCCCAACCACCCCTACCACACTCCCAAAAGGGCCATCATTTACTTGTTCCATGTTGTTCTTTCACTGTGTGCTGATTCTGGCTCTGCTGTAACACATTCTGCTTTCTTACCTTTATGACTGCATTAGCACCTACTTTAGCCTTACCACTGCCATTAACACTTCCTTTTTCTTTTTGCCTATGATATGTTTGGTAGTGTCACCTTACCCCCACCTATTGCTTGCCTTCTATCCAGTCTGACCTGCTCCATCCCGCTTAAACAGCAAATGTCATCGCATTTTGACTTCTCTTTAGCTCTGAGGAAGGTCATACGGTCTCAGGAAGTTAGATCTGCTTCTTTCACCACAGGTGCTGTCAGACCTGCTGTGATTTACCAGCATTTTATGCTTTTCTTTCAGATTTCCAGCATCCGTACTATTTTACTTTTATCCAGATTGATACAAACTGAGACAATGCCTAGTGCAGTGCATACTAATGGAGGGTCTAGATTACCATGAACTGAGACAGGGCCTAGTGCAATGCGTACTGATACAGGGTCTAGATTAATGTAAACTGAGACAGGCTCACATGCAGTGAAGACTGATACAGGATCTAGATTAATATGAACTGAGACATGCTCGAGTGCGGTGATTACAGACACAGGATCACAATTAATATAAACTGAGACGGGGTCTAGTGCAGTGATTACTGATCCAGGGTCCATATAAACATATACTGGGATGGGGTCCAGTGCAGTGATTACTGATACAGGGTCTGGACTCATATAAACTGAGGCATTTTCTAGCTCTGTCATTATTCATACAGGGTGTGGACTAATATAAACTGAGACAGGGTCGAGTGAAGTGATTACTGATACAGGATCTGGATTGATATAAGCTCAGGCAGGCCATAGTGCAGTGATTACTGATGCAGGGCCTAGATAAATAAAAATGAGGACAGTGGCTAGTACAGTGATTACAGATACGGTGTCTAGATCAATATAAACTGAGACAGAGCCTAGTGCAATGATGACTGATAAAGGGTCTAGATTATAAAGACTGAGGCAGGGCATAGTGCAGAGATTACTGATACAAGGTCTAGATTAATGTAAACTGAGACAGATCCTAGTACAGTGATTACTGATACAGGGCCGAGGTGAATATAAAGTAGGACAGAGGCTAGTGCAGTGATTAATGATACAGGATCAGGATCAATATAAAGTGAGGCAGTGCCCATTGCAGTGATTACTGATACAGGGCCTAAATTAATATGATCTGAGACAGTGCCTAGTGCAGTGACTACTGATACAGGGACTAGAGTAATATAAACTAGGGCAGGGGTTAGTGCAGTGATTAATGATACAGGATGAGGATCAATATAAACTGAGACAGTGTCCATTGAAGTGATTACAGTTACAGGGTGTACATCAGTATAAACTGAGATAGGGTCGAGTGCAGTGATTAATGATAGAGGGTCTGGATTAATATAACATGAGACAGTGTCTAGTGCAGTGATTATTGATCCAAGGTCTTGATAAATATAAAACTGAGATGGTGTCTAGCGCAGTGATTACTGATACATGGTCTAAATTAATATGAACTGAGGCACAGCCTAGTGCAGTGATTACTGATTTAGGGTCTAGATTGATATAAACTAAGACAGGGCATATTGCAGTGATTACTGATGCAGGGTCTAAATTAATATAAACTGGGGTAGGGCATATTGAAGTGATTACTGATGCAGGGTCTAGGTTAATAGAAACAGAGAAGGGCAAAGTGCAGTGATTATAGATTCAGGGTGCAGATTATTATAACCAGAACAGGGACGAGTGCAGTGATTACTGAAAAAGGGCCTTGATTAATATAAACTGAATCCGGCTCTTGTACAGTAATTATTTACACACGGTCTGAACTAACATAACCTGAGACAGGGCCTGGTGCGTTGTTCACTGACACAGGGCCCAGATAAGTATAACTGGGACAGGGGCTCGGGCAATGATTACTGCTGCAGGGGCTAAATTAATATAAACTTTGATAGGGCCTAGTGCAGTAATTACTGATACAGGGTCTAGACTGATTTAAAAAAATCTGAGGCAGGGCCTAGTGCAGTGATCACTGATACAGGGTCCAGAGTAATATAAACTGAGACAGGGCCTATATAAATATAAACCAAGACAAGGGCTAGTGCAGTGATTAATGATACAGGATCTAGATTGATTTAAAAAACTGAGGCAGGGCAGAGTGCAATGATTGCTGATACAGGTTCCAGATTAATATAAACTGAGACAGGGCCTAGATAAATATAAACCAGGACAAGGGCTAGTGCAGTGATTAATGATACAGGATCATGATCAATATAAACTGCGACAGTGTCCTTTGCAGTGATTACTGATACAAGATCTAGATCAATATCAGTGTAGATAGGGCCTAGTGCAGTGATTACTGATAGAGGCTCTGGACTAATATAAACTGAGACAGGGCCTAGTGCAGGGTCTTAATTGATATAAACTAAGGCAGGGCATTGTGCAGTGATGACAAATGCAGGCTCTATGTTAATATAAACTGTGACAGGGTCTCGTCCAAGGATTACTGATACAGGGTCTATTTGATATAAACTGAGGGAGGGCATATTGCAGTGATACAGAGCCTAGATCGATATATATGGAGACAGTGTTCATTGCAGTGATTACTGATGCAGGGTCTTGATTAATGAAAATGGAGACACTGCCAAGTGCAGTGATTAGACATGCAGGGTCTAGGTTGACATAAACTGAGGCAGACCATAGTCAGTGATTACTGATACTGGGTCCAGATAAATATAAACTGAGACAGGCTCTAGTGCAGAACGAACTGATGCAAAGTCTAGATCAATAGAAACTGATGCAGGGTCTAATGCATTGATGATTGATAAAGGGTGTAGATTAATATAACCTGAGGCCGGGCCTATTGCAGTGATTACAGATACAGGGTCAAGACTGATAAAAACTGAGGCAGGGCATAGTGCAGGGGTTACTGATACAGGGTCGAGATTAATCTAAATTGAGACATGGTCTGGTGCAGTGCTTACTGATACAGAATCAGGATCAATATAAACTGAGACAGGGCCCAGTGCAGTGATTACTGACACAAGGTCTAGCTTAATATAAACTGTGGCAGGGCCATGAGCAGTGATTACTGACACATGGACTCAATCAATATTAACTCAGAAAATGTCCAGTGCAGTGATTACTGACACAGAGCCTAGATTAATATAAACTGAGGCAGGGTCTAGTGCAGTGATAACTGATACAGTGTCCAGATCAATATAAACTGAGATAGGTCCAAGTGCTGCAATTACTGATACAGGCCTGGATTAATATAAACTGAGGCAGGGCCTAGTGCAGTCATTACTGATACAGGATCTAAATTAATATAAACTGAGACAGGGTCTAGTGCAGTGTTTACTGATACAGGGTCTCAATCAATATAAACTCTGACAATGCCAAGTGCACTGATCACTGATACAGGATCTAGATTAATATAAACGGAGACATGCGCCAGTGCAGTGATTACAGACACAGGACCTAACTTAATATAAACTGAGACAGGTTCTTGTGCAGTAATTACTGATACAGGGTCTCAATGAATATAAACTCAGACAATGTCCAATGCAGTGATTACTGATACAGGGCCGAGATAAATATGAACTGAGGCAGGGCCTACTGCAGTGATTACTGATACAGGGTCGAGGTTAATAGAATCTGAGAGAGGGCCAAGTGCAGTGATTATAGATTTAGGGTGCAGATTATTATAACCAGAACAGGGGTGACTGCAGTGATTACTGAAAAAGGGCCTTATTAATTTTAAACTGAGACAGGCTCTTGTTCAGTAATTACTGATACACAGTCTGAACTAACATAAACTGAGACATGGCCTGGTGAAGTGTTCATTGATATAGCGCCTAGATAAATATAACTAGGACAGGGGCTCGGGCAGTGATTACTGATACAGGGTCTAGATTCATAAAAAAAGGTGAGGCAAGGTATAGTGCAGGGATTACTGATACTGGGCCGAGATTAATATAAACTCAGAGAGGCTCAAGTGCAGTGATTGCTGATATAGGATCCAAATTGATATAAAATGATGTAGGGTCTAGTGCAGTAATTACTGATACAGGGTCTAGATTAATATAAACTGAGACAAGGCCCAGTGCCGTGGTTTGTGTTACAGGGTTGGATGCATATAAAATGGGACAGGGTCTAGTGCCGTGATTACAGATACAGGGTCCAGATTAATTGAAACTGAGAAACAGTACAGTGCAGTGCTTTTAGGTTCAGGGTGCAAATTATTATTACCAGAACAGGGTCAAGTGCAGTGATTACTGAAACAGGGTCTTGATTAATATAAACTGAGACAGGCTCTTGTGCAGTAATTACTGATACAGGGTCTGAACCAACATAAAATGTGACAGGCCCTGGTGAAGTGTTCACTGATACAGGGCCTAGATAACTATAACTGGGACAGGAGCTCTTGCAGCGATTACTGCTGCAGGGACTAAATTTATATAAACTGAGACTGGATCTAGTGCAGTGATTACTGATAAAGGGACTAGGCTAACATAAAGCGAGACAGAGTCTAGTGCAGAGTTAACAGATGTGGGACCAAGATCAATATAAACTGAGACAGGGTCTAGATCAATATCAACTGAGACGGTTTCTACTGCAGTGAATACTGATACAGGGTCTTGATTAATAAAAACTGAGACAGGGCCTAGTGCAGCGATTAATGTTACAGGGTCTAGATTAATATAACCTGAGACAGGTCTAGTGTAGAGATGACTGATACATGGCCTAGCTCAATATAAATTGAGGCAGTGTCCAGTGCAGTGCTTACTGACACGGGGTCTTGATTGATAGTAGATGCGGCAGAGAACAGTGCAGTGATTACTGATGCAGGCCCTAAATTAATTTAAACTGAGACAAGGTCTAGTATGGTGATTACTGATGCAGGGTCTAGATTGATAAAAACTGAGGAAGGGCAGAATATAATTCTAAAATTTGCTTTGTTGTAGGAGACAGAGGATGATGACAGAAGGATGCTTTAGTTACTGGAAGCCAGTGTCCAGTAGCGTAGCACAGGGATCTGTGCTGGGTCCCCTATTATTTGTCATTTATATAAACGACATAGATGACTAGATTAATAGAAACTGAGACAGGTTCTAGTGCAGTGTTTACTGATACATGGTCCTGATCAATATAAACTCAGACAATGTCCAGTGCAGTCATTACTAATACAGGGTCTACATTAATAGAATGTGAGACAGGGTCCAGTGCAGTGAAAACAAATACAGGGTCAAGATTAATATAAACTCAGACAATGTCCAGTGCAGGGATTACTGATACAGGGCCGAGACAAATATAAACTGAGAGTGGGCCTACTGCAGTGATTGCTGATACAGGGTCTGGATCAATATAAACTGAGACAGTGTCCAGTGCAGTGATTACCGATGCAGTGTCTAGATTAATGTAAACTGAGACAGAGCCTAGTGCAGTGATTACTGATGCAGGGCCGAGGTAAATATAAAGCAGGACAGAGGCTAGTGCATTGATTAATGATACAGGATCAGGGTCAATATAAACTGAGACAGTGTCCATTGAAGTGATAATTGATACATGGCCTAAATTAATATGAACTGAGGCAGGGCCTAGTGCAGCGATCACTGATTTAGGGCCTTGGTTAATATGAACTGAGGCAAGCCATATTGCAGTGATTACTGAACAAGGCTCTAGGCTAATATAAACTGAGGCAGGGCCTAGTGCAGTGATTACTGATACATGGTCTAGATCAATATAAACTGAGGCAGTGTCCAGTGCAGTGCTTACTGATACAGGGTCTTGATTAATATAAACTGAGACGGGGTCTAGTGCAGTGAATCCTGATAAAGGCTCTAGCTTGACAGAAACTGAGACAGGGCATTGTGCAGTGATTACTGATACATGGTCTAGATAAATATAAACTGGGACAGGGGCTAGTGCAGTGATTACTGTTACAGTGTCTGGACTAAAATAAGCGGAGGCATTCTCTAGTTCTGTCATTACTGATTCAGGTTCTGGACTCATTTAAACTGAGATAAGGTCTAGTGCAGTGATTACTGCCCTAGGGTTTAGATTGATATAAACTGATGCTGGATCTAGTGCAGTGATTACTGGCACAGCGTCCAGATCAATATAAACAGAGACAGGGGCTAGTGCAGTGATTACTGATACACGATCGACATAAATATATACTGGGATAGGGGCCAGTGCAGTGATTACTGATACAGGGTCTGGACTCATATAAATGGAGACAGGGTCCAATGAAGTTAGTACTGATACAGGACCTGGATTGATATAAACTGAGGCAGGCCATAGTGCAGTGATTAGTGATGCAGGGCCGAGATAAATAAAAGTGAGGACAGCGGCTCGTGCAGTGATTACTGATACGGGGTCTAGATCAATATAAAGTGAGGGTGTCCATTGCACTGATTATTATACAGGGTTTGATTTATATAAAATGAGACAGGCTCTAATGCCAGGATTACTGATACAGGGTCTGGATCAATATAAACTGAGACAGTGTCCAGTGCAGTGATTATTGATGCAGGGTCTAGATTAATATAAACTGAGACAGAGCCTAGTGCGATGATTACTGGTACAGGGTCTAGATGATAAAAACTGAGGCAGGGCATAGTGCAGTGATTACTGAGACAGGGCCGAGGTAAATATGAAGTAGGACAGAGGCTAGTGCATTGATTAATGATACAGGATCAATATCAATATAAAATGAGACAGTGTCCATTGCACTGATTACTGATGCATGGCCTAAACTAATATGAACTGAGTCAGGGCCTAGTGCAGCGGTTACTGATTTAGGGTCTAGATTAATATGAACTGAGGCAGGCCATATTGCAGTGATTACTGACACAGGGACTAGATTAACATAAAGTAGGACAGAGGATAGTGCAGTGAGTAATGATACAGGACCAGGATCAATATAAACTGAGACAGTGTCCATTGAAGTGATTACAGTTACAGGGTGTACATCAATATAAAATGAGATAAGGTCCAGTGCAGTGATTTTTGATGCAGGGTATGGATTAATATAACATGAGATAGTGTTTAGTGCAGTGATTACTGATACATGTTCTTGATTAATATGAACTGAGGCATGGCCTAGTGCAGCAATTACTGATTTAGGGTCTAGATTGATATAAACTAAAGCAGGGAAATTTGCAGTAATTGCTGATACAGGGTTGAGATTGAAATAAACTGAGGCAGGGCCTACTGCAGTGATTACTGATACAGGGTCTAGGTTAATAGAAACTGAGAGAGGGCCAAGTGCAGTGATTATAGATTCAGGGTGCAGATTGTTATAACCAGAACAGGGATGAGTGCAGTGATTACTGAAACAGAGCCTTGATTAATATAAACTGAGACAGGCTCTTGTACAGTAATTACTGATACATAGTCTGAACTAACATAATCTGAGACAGGGCCTGGTGCAGTGTTGAATGAAACAGGGCCCAGATAAATATAACTGGGACATGGGCTCGGGCACTGATTCCTGCTGCAGGGACTAAATTAATGTAAGCTGAGTTGGGGCCTAGTGCAGTGATTACTGATGCAGGGCCTAGACTGATAAACAAAATGAGGCATGGCATAGTGCACAGGATCTATCTTAATATAAACTGTGGCAGGGCCGAGTGCAGTGATTACTGACACATGGTCTCAATCAATATGAACTTAGACAATGTCCAGTGAAGCGATTACTGACACAAAGCCTAGGTTAATATAAACTGAGGCAGGGCTTCGTGCAGTGATAACTGATACAAGGTCTAGATTAATATAAACAGAGAGAGGGCCAAGTCCAGTGATTACTAATAGAGGGTCTACATTGATATAAACTGAGGCAGGGCATATTGCAGTAATTACTGATACAGTGTCCCGATTAATATAAACTTAGATAGGTCCAAGTGCAGCGATTACTGATACAGGGTCTGGATTAATATAAAGTGAGACAGGGCCTCGTGCAGTCATTACTGATACAGGATCTAGGTTAATATAAACTACGACAGGGCTTAACGCAATTATTACTGATAGATGGTCTGGACTAATATAAACTGAGGCAGGCCATAGTGCAGTGATGACTGATACAGGATCTAGATTAATATAAAGTGAGGCATGCTCTAGTGCAGTGATTACAGACACAGGATCTAGCATAATATAAACTGAGACAGGTTCTTGTGCAGTAATTACTGATAGGGTCTCAATCAATATAAACTCAGACAATGTCCAATGCAATGATTACTGATACAGGGCCAAGATAAATATAAATTGAGGCAGGGCCTACTGCAGTGATTACTGGTACAGGGTCTAGGTTAATAGAAACTGAGAGAGGGCCAAGTGCAGTGATTATAGATTCAGGGTGCAGATTATTATAACCAGAACATGGATGAGTGCAGTGATTACAGAAAAAGGGCCTTGATTAATATAAACTGAGACAGGCTCTTGTACAGTAATTACTGACACACGGACTGAACTAACATAAACTGAGACAGGGCCTGGTGAAGTGTTCATTGATATAGGGCCTAGATAAATATAACTGGGACAAGGCTTGGGCAGTGATTACTGAAACAGGGTCTAGACTGATAAAAAAACCTGAGGCAGGACATAGTGCAGGGATCACTGACACCGGGCCAAGATTAATATAAACTGATAGAGGCTCAAGTGCAGTGATTACTGATATAGGGTCAAAATTGATATAAAATGACATAGGGTCTAGTGCAGTGATTACTGATACAGGGCCTAGATTGATATAAACGGAGACAAGACCTGGTGCCGTGATTTGTGTTGCAGGGTTGGATGCATATAAAATGAGACAGTGTCTAGTGCAGTGATTACAGGTACAGGCTTTAGATTAATATAAACTGAGAAACAGTCCAGTGCAGTGCTTTTAGGTTCAGGGTGCAAATTATTATAACCAGAACAGGGTCAAGTGCAATGATTACTGAAATGAGGTCTTGATTAATATAAACTGAGACAGGCTCTTGTGTAGTAATTACTGATACAGGGTCTGAACCAACATAAACTGAGACAGGGCCTGGTGAAATGTTCACTGATACAGGGCCTAGATAAATACAACTGGGACAGGAGCTCTTGCAGTGATTACTGCTGGAGGGACTAAATTAATATAAACTGAGACTGGATCTAGTGCAGTGATTACTGATAGAGGGACTCGGCTAATATAAAGTGAGACAGAGTCTAGTGCAGATTTAACTGATGTGGTGTCAAGATGAATATAAAATGAGACCGGGTCTACTGCAGTGATTACTGGTACAGGCTCTAGATCAATATCAACTGAGACAGTTTCTACTGCAGTGATTACTGATATAGGGTCTTGATTAATAAAAACTGAGACAGGGCCTAGTGCAATGATTAACATCACGGGGCCTATATTAATATAAACTGAGAGAGCCTCAAGTACAAAGATTACAGATACAGGATCTAGGTTAATATAACCTGAGAAAGGTCTAGTGCGGAGACTACTGATACATACAACATAAATTGAAGCAGTATCCAGTGCAGTGATTACTGACACAGGGTCTTGATTGATAGAAGCTGCGGCAGAGCACAGTGCAGTGATTACTGATGCAGGCTCTAAATTAATGTAAGGAAGACAAGGTCTAGTATGGTGATTACTGATACAGAGTCGAGATTGATAAAAGCTGAGGCAGGGCAGAATATAATTCGAAAAATTGGCTTAGTTGTAGGAGACAGAGTGTGATGACAGAAGGATGCTTTAGTGACTAGAAGATAGTGTCCAGTCGCGTACCACAGGGATCTGTGCTGGGTCCCCCATTATTTGGCATTTATATAAACGACATAGATGACTATGTGGGGGGTAGGATTAGTAGGTTTGCGGAGGACACAAAGATTGGCCGGGTGGTTAACAGTGAGGTTGTGTGCTTTGGGCTACAGGAAGATACAGACGGGACGGTCAGATGGGCAGATAAGTGGCAGATGGGATTTAACCCTGAAAAATGTGAGGTTAGAATGAGCAATTTGACTAGGAAGTATTCAATGAATGGGATGACACTAGGAAGTTCTGAGGAACAAAGGGACCTTGGCGTGTGTGTCCATTGATCTCTGAAGGCGGAGAGGCATGTTAGTGGGGCGGTGAAAAAGGCATATGGGACACTTGCCTTTATCAATCGAGGCGTAGATTACAAAAGTATGGAGGCCATGTTGGACTTGTATAGAACCTTGGTGAGGCCACAGCTGGAGTCCTGTGTGCAGTTCTGGTCACCACATTATAGGAAGGATGTGATGCACTGGAGGGGGTGCAGAGGAGATTCACCAGGATGTTGCCTGGTATGAAACATTTAAGTTATGAAGAGAGGTGGAAAGACTTGGGTTGTTTTCATTGGAGCAGAGAAGACTGAGGGGCGACCTGATCGAGATGTACAAGATTATAAGGGGCGTGGACAGGGTGGATTGGGAGCAGCTGTTCCCCTTAGTTGAAGGGTCAGTCACAAAGGGGCATAAGTTCAAGGTGAGGGGCAGGAGGTTTAGGGGGGGATGTGAGGAAAAACGTTTTTACCCAGAGGGTGGTGACTGTGCATAATGCGCTACCTGGGAGGGTGGTGGAGGCGGGTTGCCTCACATCCTTTAAAAAGTACCTGGGTGAGCACTTGGCACGTCATAACATTGAAGGCTATGGGCCAAGTGCTGGTAAGTGGGATTAGGTAAGTAGGGCAGGTGTTTTGCAGGTGTCGGTGCAGACTCGATGGTCCGAAGGGCCTCTTCTGCACTGTGTAATTCTGTGATTCTGTGATAATATAAACTGATGACTGATACAGGTCTAGATAAATGTCAACTGAGACAGTGTCTAGTGCAGTGATTACTGACACAGAATCTAGATTAATATAAACTGTGACAGGGCCGAGTGCAGTGATTACTGACACAGGGATGAGATTATTATAAACTAGGACAGGGGCTAGTGCAGTAATTAATGATACAGGATCAGGATCAATATAAACTGACACAGTGTCCTTTCCAATGATTACTGATAGAGGGTCTGGACTAATATAAACTGAATCAGGGCCTAGTGCAGTCATTACTAATACAGGGTATAGATTAATAGAAACTGAGACAGGGTCCAGTGCAGTGATTACTGATACAGGGTCTGGATTAATAAAAACTGAGACAGGGTCTAGTGCAGCGAACACTGATGCAGGGTGTAGATTAATATAAACTCAGACAATGTCCAGTGCAGAGATGACTGATACAGGGTCTAGATTAATGTAAACTGAGACAGGGTCTACTGCAATGAGTTCTGATCCAGGGTCTAAATTAATATAAACTGAGACAGTGTGTAGTGCAGTGATTCCTGATATATGGTCTGGACTAGAATAAACTGAGACAGGGCCAACTGCAAGAATTACTTCATCATTGACGCCCATATCCCAAGAACAAATTAAAATGCTGCAAATTACTGCGGATTCGGGAAATCTAAAGAAGGGCAAAAAATAACCACTCAGCAGGTCAGTGGGCATCAATAGAGAGAGAAACAGGTCAAACGTTCAGGCCGATGACAAGTTCAACATCTCCCTCGGTACCAATCTATAGAGGAGGACTGTTCTCCCCACTATCCTGGACCAATATTCATTCTTCAACTAAAATCACATGTTATCTCGTCATTTTTCACAGCTCGATTCATGGGAGCTTGCTGTGCACAACTCACGGGATGGATTTCCAACATTACAGCAGTGACTAAACTTCAACAAATGTACATCAACGAATTTCAAGGGCTTTATGATGTCCTGGGATCATGAGCAGTGTTCTATAAATGCAAATTCTTCCTAAATGTTAACATTTTAAAATGCTAGTTGTGATATGTTGAAAACTCTGAGATTAATATGATTATAGGTCACTCCTCTGGCTGCTGTTTTAAATTGTCCATTTTTAATCGGTTAAATCTTCCAACAAATTGACATTCAGTGTAATCCCAGCCTGTTCAAATATTCATCATTGATTGTGACAGTAGAACTTCCAGAATTGAATTATTAATTTAAATGTATTTTTAATTATTTGAAATAAATAACATCTGTTCAAATGGATGTTGAAAAAGTTTCTATTAATTTTGTACCAACTGTCAATATTCTTAAAATAAACCCTTGTTTTGAGTTGAAACCAATCAATAAGTGTCTGTGTTTATCTGGTTTTGCTGCCATGAACACTTCATTGAAATCAGTGAAGCGTTTATGTAAATAAACACAGAAATAGAAGTCCCAGATTAGATTCTGGAGACACAAAAGCACAACAAATATTTCCCCATCAACACAGCACAGAAATAGAGTCAAACATGCAAATACATCAACCGATTTCAGTAGCAATTGTTTTTTGGGCATTTTTAAGATCAGTTATATGAGAATTATGTCACGATGATATCTATGTTCTGAATTAAGTAAGATTCCCACTTATCATGAAATATAATGTCATGGAAAATGTGTTTGTAAAGATTTCCTGTATCCTCTCTCTCTCTGTCTCTTTCTCCTCTCTGGTTCTTTGTCTTGTCTCTCCACCATGGGTCACTGTCTTTACTCCACAACATGAAGTCAGTGTCTAGCCAATGTATTCTCTCAGCCCAATTCATACACTCCAAACTAAATTGATCTAATGAAATGGATTATAATCTGTAGAGGGAACTTTACTCTAAATCTGTTTTGAGCATTCACTGACCTGGGAGTGCTTGATGGGAAACTGCAGATGAAACTTTACTCTATCTAACCTGTGTTGCAGCCATTAGCGAAGATTTGATGTGGCTGTGCCGAAGGATCTTTCCCTGTATCTAACCCCTGCTGTTCCTGCCTTTGGAGTGTCTGATGGGACAGTGTAGAGGGAGCTTTACTTTGCACCTAACCTGCACTGTGACTGCCCTGGGAGTGTTTGATACTACTGTGTAGAGGGAGATTTACTCTGTATCTAAACCGTGCTATACCTGGCCTGGGAGTAATTGATAGGGCAGTTTAGAGGGAGCTTTACTCCGCATCTAAACCACGCTATATTTGACATGGCTGTGTTTGATGAGACAGTGTAAAGGGGGATTTGCCCCGTATCTAAGCCCTGATGTGACGGTGCAGAGGCAGCTTTCCTCTTTACCTGCCCCCAGTGTCGAGCTTCCTGGGAAATGTCTGAAGAGTGCAGAGGAAACTTTACACTGCATCAAACCCTTACCCTACATGCCTCAAGTGTGTTTGAGCGGACAATGTAGAGGAAGTTTTACCCTGTATCTGAACGGTGTTGTACCCGCCCTGGGAATTTTTAATGGCGACACTGTAGAGGGAGATTCACCCTGAATCTAATCCGTGCTTTGCCTGCCTTGGGAGTTTTTAATGTGGCAATGTAGAGGGAACTTTACATTATTAATGTAACTCCATGCTACACCTGCCCTGGGGCTGTTTGATGGAGCCGTGGGCCTTGTCTCTGCATTACACTAGACCGTGTCTAAACGTATCTAATCCGTGCTGTACCTGCCCTGGGAGTGTTTCATGGTGACAGTGTCGAGGGCGTTTCCCTCTCTTTAACCCGTGCTGCATCTTCCCTGGGAGTGTTCAATGTGACAATGTAGAGGTAGTTTTAAATTCTGTGCCTAGCCCCATGCGGCACCTGTCCTGGGAGTGTTTGAAGGGACAGTAGACCCTGTCTCGATCTTGTGTTCGACGGTGACCCTGTCCCTGTTTATATTACACAGACCAGACCCTGTCTTTGTTTATATTGCAGTCGACCCTGATCTGTTTGTATTACACTAGGCCCTGTCCCTGTTTATATTACACTCGACATGTCTCTGTTTATATTGCACTAGACGGTGTCTCTGTTTATAGTGCACTAGGCCCTGTCCCTGTTTAAATGACACTCAACATGTCTCTTTTTTTATATTCGACATGCCTCTGTTTATATTGCATGAGACACTGTCTCTGTTTATATTGCACTAGGCCCTGCCCCGGTTTATATTACACTAGACCCTGTTTCTGTTTATGTTACACTGACCCCTGTCTCGGTTTACATTACATTAAACCCTGTCTCTGTTTATATTATACTAGGCTCTGCCCCGTTTGTATTACACTTGATATGTCGCTGTTTATATTACATTCGGCATGTCTCTGTTAATATTACACTAGACATGTCTCTGTTTATTTTGTACGAGATGCTGTCTCTGTTTATATTACATTAGATCCGGTCTCTGTTTATATTGCACTAGGCCTGGCCCTATTTATATTAAACTGGGTCCTGTATGTTTATAATACACTAGATCCTGTCTCTATTTATATTACACTGGACCCTGTTTCTGTTTATATTACTCTAGACCCTGTCTTTGCTTCTATTAAACAAGGTCCTTTCTCTCTTTATATTATAATTGACATGTCTCTGTATATATTAATCTAGAACTGTCTCTGTATTTCCGTAGACGCTGTCTTAGTTCTGCGCTAGGTCATATCTGTATTTAAATTACATTAGACCCTGCCTCGGTTATTATTGCACTGCACAAGTGCAATAACGTGGAAATTGGCTGGGGTGGAAATAGTGAAGATAAGGCAGCAAGATGGTGGGAACAATTATCATGGGTGCCTATTTAGATGTTATGATTTGTCCTCCCTGCATCCCAGATTTGTGTTCACAATCCACAGGCCTCTCTTATCTTGCAGCTGTTTAAATTAAACCATTTAACTCCTATTTCCAGGGTCTAGTGCAATAAAGTAAGGTAATATACTAATGTAATATAAACAGAGGACAATTACATAAATAACTGAGACAGGACCTAATGTTATAGAAACAGAAACATGGACTAGAACAGTAACAATGAGAAAGGCCCAGTAAAATATGAACAGGGACATGGTGGAGAGCAGCAATAACTGAGACAGAGTCCAGTATTACAGAAACAGAAACATGGACTAGAGCAGTAACAATGAGACAGGCCCAGTGTAGTATGAACAGAGGCATGGTGGAGAGCAGCAATACTGAGACAGGGTCTAGTATTAGAGAAACATAAACACGGACTAGAGCAGTAACAATGAGACAGGCTGAGTGTAATATGAACAGAGACATGGTGGAGTGCAGCAATACTGAGACAGATCCAGTGTTACAGAAACAGAAACACGGACTAGAACAATAACAATGAGACAGGCCCAGTA
Organism: Cetorhinus maximus; assembly: GCF_964194155.1. Lineage (NCBI taxonomy): Eukaryota > Metazoa > Chordata > Chondrichthyes > Lamniformes > Cetorhinidae > Cetorhinus > Cetorhinus maximus. Next base: position 28,674 of record NW_027596987.1, on the reverse strand, counting down.
TAATATGAACAGAGGCATGGTGGAGAGCAACAATACTGAGACAGGGTCTAATATTACAGAAACATAAACACGGACTAGGGCAGTAACAATGAGACAGGCTGAGTGTAATATGAACAGAGACATGATGGAGAGCAGCAATATTGACACCATATTGAAGTCCCACAGAACCAGATAAGATATGGGTGGAGATACCTCCTGGTGATTACCACCTATTGCCCTCCCTCAGCTGATGAATCTGTACTCCTTCATCTTTAGCACTGCGTGAAAGAAACACTGAGGGTAGCAAGGACATCGAATGTGCTGTGAATTTGCAAAATCAATTACCATTTGACAAGACCAAGAATGCCGGAGCTGGATGAGTCCTGAATGATGTATCTGCCAGAATGGACCTGCCACAGATGGTTAGAGAGCCAACACGAGGAAAAACCTTACCTGATCTCTGGCCCATCATACTATCGATATCGGTGAGGTTGACCCCTGCATTGTCCTTGTGGAAACCAAGGCCGGTATTCACACTGAGCACATTCTCCATTGTGTTGTGCGGCACTGCCGCTGTGCTAAACGGGATACATTCAGAACAGATCCAGCAGCTCAAAACTTAGCATCAACGAGATACTGTTGGTCATTAACAGCAGGATAGTTGCATTCAGTCACACCCTGTAATCTCAAGGACCAGAATATCTCTCACTCAAACCTTAGTGTGCCTATCCACAGATTCTTGAAGGTAGCAGAGCAGGTATATGAGGTGGTTAAGAAGGCATATGGGTTACTTGTCTTTATTAGCTGAGGCATAAAACACAAGAGCAGGGAGGTTTTGCTGGAACTGTATAAAACGTTGGTTAGGCCACAACTGGAGCGTTGCGTGCAGTTCTGGTCACCACATTTCTAGGAAGTATGTGACTGCACTGGAGAGATTGCAGAGGAGATCTACCAGGATGCTGTCTGGGCTCGAGGGTCTGAGCTATGAGGAAAGATTGGATAGGCTGAGGCTCTTTTCCTTGGAGCAACGATGGTTGAGGGGGTGCTGAGGGGCATAGATAGGGTGGATAGGAAGGCACCTTTTCCATTAGTAGAGGGGTCAAAAACCAGAGAGCAGAGATTTTAGATAAGAGGTAGAAGGCTAAGAGGGGAGTTGAGGAGAATCTTTTTCAGCCAGAGGGTGGTAGGAATTTGGAACTTACTGCCCGAAAGGGTGGTTGAGTCAGAAACTCTAGTAACATTTAAGAAGGATTTAAATGTTCACTTCAGCTACCATAGCCTCCAGGGCTATGGGCCAAGCGCGGGAAAATGGGATTAGTGTAGTCAGATCTTTGTTTACCGGGGCGGAAACGATGGGCCAGAAACGATGGGCCGAATGGCCTCCATCTGTGCTGTAAACATCTATGAGTCTAACATCCAGCCGGGGAACAATGAGGAATGTAGGCCAGCAGGTCAGAAGCAAAGCCAGGCATACCTGAAAATGATGAACTATAGCACGAAGCTAGAACACTGTACGTAATGGACAACAGGTCAGGTCCGTCCCTTTGCAGTTCAATCAGTCCACTCTCAATCATCAATAAAGTGACTGAAGGTGTCGCCGACCTGCTCACCAAAGCTCAGACTGGATCCACCAGGATCAGCCAGCATCAAAGCTCATTGTAAACTTGGTCTGAACATGGACAAGAGATCGAACTTCCAGGCATGATGTATGAGTGCTTCAGTACTTGATGCCAAATTAGCTATTGACTGAGTGTGGCATCAGGAAGCCTTGGAAAGTGTCAGGTCAACGGGAATCAAGGGCAAGTCGCTCCACTGGCTGGAGTCACACCGAGCACATCTGAAGATGTTGTGTTGTTGGAGACCAATCATCTCAGCACCAGGTCATCATTCCAGGAGTCTCCTGAACTGTCCTTGGTCCAACCATCTTCAGCGGCTTGATCAATGGCCTTCCCTTCATCACCGGGTCAGGAGTGGGGATGTTCGCTCATATTTTCACAGTGTTCAGTTCCATTTATGATCTCTCAGACGATGAAACTGTCCTTACTTATTGCATCTCGAACTGGACAAGTTTACGCTGATAAGTTGCAAGTGATATAAGCAGCACACAAGTGCCAGGCAATGACCAACTCCAACAATAAAGAAACCAAACATCTCCACATGACGTTCAAAAGACATTACCGTCATTGAAACCCACCATCAACGTTGTGCAGGTGCCATTGTACAGAAAGTGAACTGGACCAGCCATATAAATACTGTGGCTACAAGAGTAGGTCAGAGGCTGGGGATTCTGTGGTGAATAACTCACCTCCGGATTCCCCGAAGCCTTTCCACCATCTGAAAATCTGCAAGTCAGATGCCTGTTGGAAATTGTTTACTTTCCTTGACGAACGTAACTGCAGCAACACTCAAGAACCTCCACACCAACCAGGGGAAATCAACCCCTTGATAGGCTCCTCATCCAGGAGTTAAACATTTACTCCCTTCGCCACCAATACACAGTGGCTGCAGTGCATACCATCCACAAGATGCACTGCAGTAACTCGCCAAGGCCTCTTCAACAATACCTTCCATACCTGTGACCTCCACCTCCCAGGATAACAAGGGCAACAAGCACATGGGAACACAATGCCCTGCATCCTCCTACACATACCACTCCATAGGTGGGAAATTGGCCTTTGGCACCGGAAAAGAAAGGATATCTGAAATCTAATTCTGCTGACTGCGCTGAAAATGAATATCAAGTGCTGTGTAGCATATACGGCCGATCCGATACCGTCCTTTCAGGATACTGCCAGATACCGATTTCTAGCCTAACGTCTTTATTTATAATATTATCTCTCCATCTTACAGAAACATGGAGTAATGCAGCCATAATTTAAACAGATAGATAAAAGCAAAATGCTGCAAATGCTGGAAATCTGAAATAAAGACAGAAAATGCTGGACAGACTCAGCAGGTTGGACAGCATCTGTGGAGAGAGAAACAGAGTTAATGTTTCGAGTCCATATGACTCTTCTTCAGAAACATAGCCTCGTGCCGGAGTTACAATGACCACTATAATGTAGACATAGTCAAGATTTAATATAACATAAACAGAGACAGGGCCTAGTGTAATATAAACAGAGAAAGAATCCAGTGCAATACAAACTGAGATGGCTTCCAGTGGAACATTAATGAGATAGGGTCTATTTTAATACAAACAGAGGCCTGACCCAGCACAATAGAAAGAAGGTAGGTCCCAGGGAATTAATAATGGAACCAGGATCCTGTATAACATGGGAGGGACCATCGTGCAGTGGGAACGTCACTGAATCAGTAGCCCTGAGATCCAGGCCTTTTCCCTGGGGATAGGGGTTTGAATCCCGTTATGGCAGCATGTGGAATCCAAATTCAATTAATAAATCTGGAATTGAAAGCTCATCTCAATAATGGTGACCATGAAACTATAATCGATTATACTAAACATCCACCTGGTTCACTGATGCCCTTTAGGGAAGGAAATCTGCCGTCCTTACCCAGTCTGGCCTACATTTTTTTTTGTTCCTTCATGAGAATGGGGGCTGCGCTGGCTAGGCCAGCATTTATTGCCCGTCCCTAATTGCCCCCTTGAGAACAGTGTGGCTTGTTAGGATGGGTTTTTACGACAATGGTTTCATGGTCATCATTAGATTTTTCCATTCAAATTTCACCATCTGCTGTGGTGGGATTCAAACACAGACCCCCAGCGATTTACTAGCCCAGTGAGAATACCAGCACATCACCACCTCCCATACACATAACTCCAGACCCACAGCTTTGTGGAGCCCCATTCTCCAGTTATTTGTTTACTTGTCTGCCACCATTTACGACTGGATGTGACAGGACTGCAGAGGTAAATCCGATCCGGTTTGAATTGGGAACTTCCAGATTGTGTGATGTAAATATTGGTGTTGACTGGTGCAGTATTAATTGAAACAGTGTACTTTGAAACATAAAGAGAGACAGTGTTTGGTCTAACACAAAAATAGATGGAATCCAATTTAAAAAGTCAGAGAGGGGGCCCAGTGCGGTATTAATTGAGAGAATGCCTGCTTTATAGAATGTGTCCATCAAGATTTCACATCCATCTGCTGGCCACACTTTGCAATTGCAGCTACTGTGAAAATGTCGCTGTCAGGTTCGATCTTTTACATTATTCTATCAAGAATCCACTTCCCCAAGTGTCACACCACGTTCTGTGGGAGGTGGTGTCAAAATTTAACAAAATTCAACTAATTGCAGGTGGACGTGCCCGATTAGCGCGCGTTAAAGTCAGCACCAGAGTAAAGCGGCCCAATTCCTGGTGATGTGACTTTGTTCATCTTGATCAAAGGGAGGGATGTTGACCAGGGCACTGTACAGAGACCATGGGAGCATTAATGTCCAGCTCAACAAACATAGCGTTGGGAAGAGTTTATTGGTTCATGATACCACCTGAAAGACAGTTAGGGTCATTTTATTCAATAGTTAAGGGCTATGGAGCCTCCCAGGAAGCCAAGGTGCGATCTTAAGTTGAAGCACAAGATGCCATTTTGGTCTGTGTGTGTGTATGTAGGAGATTGGGAGGGAGAGAAAGAGAGGGAGAAGCAAATCACATTGTTTGCAACTGAATTTCATGAAGATCCTGGACAACCTTCCATCTATGAAATTTCACAGACACACAATGGAAACAAAGCCATTTCCGATGTGCTGATTGCTAAGGAGGCCAATTATTGTGAGGCAGGTTCTGCCACAAGTGCTGCACATGAAGCTAGAAAATGTCGTTGTGGCTTCTTTTTTTTCCCGGTGTTAGCCTGGATTACCAAGCCACTGTAGCCACTGGTCAACGTGGTGGTTCACGCCAAACCACAGGAGGTGTCGCCATTTTCCTCAGTCCTCAGTTAGGTATACTCAGTTGTGATAATCGATATTTAGGGCCTTCACTTCAAGCATCCTTGAAGCGGAGCTTTGGGCGTCCCACTGGTTGTCTGCCTCCGGCTCCCTCACCATACAGAAAGTCTTTGTGTCTGTGACCATCTTCCATCTTGCGAACGTTCCCAGGCCACAAAAATCGCTTCTGTTTGATGAGTTCTGCAGTTTTGGGAGCTCTGCCTTTGACAGTACCACTGCATTCGTGACTTTATCCTGCCAGTACATACCCAAAATGCGCAGCAGGCAGTGAAGATGGAAATTGTGGAGCTTCTTTTCTTGATAACTGTAATTCGACCATGTTTCACAGCCATAGAGAAAGGTGCTGAGAACGCAGGCCTTATAAACCATCAGCTTGGTCCTAAGGGCCAGTTTGATGTTATTCCAGGGGCGTTTCATGAGTCAGGCAAAGGTGGCAGTTGCTTTCCCCATACGGGTATCAAGTTCTGCAGCAAGGAACAGGCTGCCTGTCACCTTGGAACCCAGGGAGCGGAATTTACTTCCATCGGTTAGTTATTTAGTGTGATCAATGACGGAAATGCAACACCTTATCCCATGACCACGGTTTTCTCCATGCTTATAGTCAGGGAGAACAAGTTACAGGCATGGGAGAGACAGTCCATCAGTCTTTGTGGATGAGTTTCCGTTTTGATGACAGAGTTATCAGCGTGCAGGAATTCTCTGATCAAGATTCAATGTGTTTATGTCTTCGCTTTCAGTCTTATAGATTGTGGAGCTTGTGGTCTGATCGAGTGTAAGTCGACTCCTTCCATATTTACAGGGAAGACAAAGATCAGCAGCATGGAGAAGGTGCCCAACAGAGTGGGGATCGGACACAGGCCTGTTTCACTCCATTCTTCACTCCGAATCTGTCGGAAGTGGGATCATCAATCTGTACAGTGCAGTGCATGTTGTCATGGAAGGAGTGAATGAGACTGAGGCGCTTTGGTGAACAGCCAATTTTCCCAAAAATCTTCTCGAGTGGTTCTCTGCTGACGGTGTCCAGCGTGTGGAGCAAATCATGTCCAGAGTATAGCTTCCGATAAAAACATCACATTGTGCTTCAGCCTGCAACCAGATGAAGTCTTTAAAGCATGACCCGAGCAAAGGCCTTCCCCGTAACTCCATGAGTGAGATATCCCTGTAGTTGTTGCAGTCTTTGTTTTCAGATAATGTGGTGATTTTTGCATCATTCACCTCCTGTGGAACGGATCTTATCTTTCAGCAGAGAAGAATAAGGTCGTAAAGGCTGAGAAAGATAAATAATTATCAACAGCAATTATTATCAACTCACGAAGGTAAATAATTGTCTTTAAGAATTATCACCAATTCACAAAGATAAATAAGTATATTCACCAATTGGCATCAATTCTCAAAGATAAATAATGATATTCACCAACTATCATCAATTTACAAAGATAAATAATTATATCCACCAATTATCATCAACCCACAAAGATAAATAATCATATTCACCAATTACCATCAATTCACAAGACAAATAATTATAATCAGCAATTATCATCCATTCACAAAGATTAAGAATTGCATGAGCCAAGCATTTTCATCATTTTCTTCCATACAAAGTGTAATTGAAATTCATTTATTATCATTAACATTGATTGAGATCACATTGACCATTCTGTCAGCAAGGAATCACATCTGTCCCAGAATTCAGTGGCAAATGGAATTAATTCAGACCGAGGATAATGAGCAGCTACCCAGCAGCCTCTGCGCTTTATTGACAAGTAATCAACTCATCATCACACAGAAACTCCTGATATATAATTGGAGTGCGTGAGGATTTGTAAAGTGATGGTATAAATAAAACTACCTGGACCTGACTGTAAGTTAATGCGGCTCTCCAGTGAGTAATGTCTGTTACCTTCGCTAATTTGGGTGAGGATATGTTGAATGCTTTGTTTTACATGAAAGGACCACATGTTCCAAATATTACAATCCTCCATCCGAAACCGAATTATGTACCCGCTTTCTGTCTGAAAGATGGTGATTCCCCATCAGCAGAGACGAATCATCAGTACCGCAGGGACATCTCCAGCCTTCTCTTGGTGACGTTCAGCTAGATACCCTGGGGATGGAATACATCCAGAAAATCTGGAGGGATTGAAGGTATTGGACTGACACAAATGAAATACTGGACTTGCTTCAAGGTTTGAAGTAGTCAAGCACCAAGAAGAGAAGGTAAAACAGCATCATCCAGACGCGCCTATCGACACATCAATCAATTCATTCACTGATCCCTTCATCAAAATGTTCAGGCATCCAACTATCATTCATTCCTGCATCACTGCAGCCATCCCTCCATTCTTTGGCAGACGGTGGTGTTGTATTAATGTCACTGGACGAGTAATCCAGAGACCCAAGCTATTCACCTGGGGACACAAATTCAAATCCCGCCATGGCAGCTGGTGGAATTTAAATTCAACAATAAACCTGGGATTGAAAACTGGTCTCAGTGAAGGGAACCGTGAAACTATCATCGATTGTGGAATAAACTAATCTGGTTCACTAATGTCCTTTAGGAAAGGAAATCTGCCACTGGACCTAGTCTGGCCTACATGTGAATCCAAATCCACAGCAATATGGTGGACTCTAACTGCCCTCTGAAATGGCCCAGCAAGGTACTCAGTTCAAAGGCAATTAGGGAGAAGCAACAAATGATGGCCTTGCCAGTGACTCCCACATCCCATGAAAGAGTAAAGGGGCAAAAAAAATCACACAGATTTATTTGTTTGACTGTCACAAAATGTACCCTCTCACTGAGTCATCTCTGATAATCTGCCTGTAATTCTTTCCATCCATCCACCACAATATTATAATGTGTTGGAGAGATCCTCCAATGAGCCATTGATGCTGACAGGGTGTCAGAGAAGCTGGATAACTTTTCCTTCCTAAGAGCTGGGCACAGTCCACATAGGGCACAGTCCACATAAGTTCACAATTTTAAAAATAAAGCTGACTCCAGTGTTGTTGCTGGGTAGATTTGTTGTAAATAGGCCTTGTTGACAATGTTAAGGGTTTGAAATTGGCTGGCAGCCAAGCGGTCAGTACTGAGGAAACAGATCTTTCATTTATTGCACAAACCCGCAGATGCTTCCTGTAAACAACATTGGACATTCGAGCCTCCCTGACTGCAGCCGGCTGGCTTGCTGCCAAATACTATGTGGGGCAGATTAGCCTGGATACAAATGAACAACATGGTTTTAGCCATTCAAACAATAAATGTTTCTGTCGCACATGAAAGGCACATTTTAAATGGTATTTCATCTGAGGAAATATTTTAATGAATGCCGTGTTCACTGAGATTAAACACGATCAGAAAATTGGTCGTATACTATTTAATTTGTATTATTTCTAAATAAAGGACATTCCAGTTATTAAAGCCGGTTTATTAAGAACTTCATGAAGTGCGAGAGAGCGATGTTGATGGTCCCAATCCCCCAGTCTAATGAGCTGAGTAGAATGACAAAAAAATAAAAGAAATTAAATTAAAAGAAAATCATAGAATTGTCTTGAACCTGCAGGAATTCCTTGAATATTCTCAGAGTTCTGCACCTCATTTAACCTGAGGGGTCTCTTATACCTGATTAGCACCGTGTACTGTACAGTTTAATTTGTGCTGATTTCGATTATTTAACAGTCCCTCTCATAGCTGCCAATGAGTGGAGAAATGACCAGTTCATGACCCGCTTCAGTGGAAGATAAAACATTTATTCTTGTGATATTGTGTAATATGCCGTAAAGCCCTGATACCCTGTGTTCCCAATGCCAGTGAATGGTAGACAGCCGGTGGTCAATAGAATTAGCTGCAGTGATTTGGATGCTGAAGGATAACTTTGTTGATCTCCGTGTCCGTACTGATTCATTAACTTCTCTGTCAAAAGTTGATGTCAATTTTACGTTTCTGTGTAAACTTACCGTTTAATTATCAGGAAGGCTGGTTTCTTTTACCGCTAATTTTCAAAGGGCTGTCATAGGGTCAGGGGCAGTTCGAGAAATGCAATGAGAGACATTGTATAATGTGAGGAGATTCTTCTTATCTCCGGACCCAAATTGTACAGCGATAACCACCCACATTGTTAATAAAATCACTTTTTTCATCTCCCTCATTTAGTTACATAAATCAATAATAATTCCTATGACTGATGATACTTCATTGCTGGAATGAGATAGAGACCCGGAGTTGCTGCAACAAAGGCTGACAGTCCCTTTATTCCCTGATAATGTAATTTATTGTTTTAGGTTCAGCCCCTTGTGAGGTAGTGTAGAAATAAATGGACTTAATTTACAATGGAATTATATTTTTATTAACAGATGCTCAACTGTAATTTCACCATTAGAACCACTGGAGACTTTACAATAAATCCATTCAGCCAAATATCCCGATACAGATAAAATGTCCACTTTTAACAATAGCCTATTGTAAATATCTGAGTCCATTCTGTTGGGGATGTGGAAGGTGGGGCGTGGATCCAGTCGCCGCCTCCACCAGCGAATCAACAGGCGGCGCCTGGAAACCCGCCCCCTTCTGCCGGGTATTTAAATGCCGCTCACTGGGGCCGGAATCCAACAGTCCGGGAGCTGGTTTGTTCACTGAGTTCTGGACAGAACCATTTTCCCCAAATGACCAGAAAGATGAGGTCGGCGATTTCTCTCAGTTTGTTGCTGACTTTCTTATCCCGTGAGTAGTTTTTATTGTCCAAGTCTCTCAATGTTACTGTCTCAGTGTTAGTCTCTCTCTGGAATGTTACAGAGTCAGGAATCAGTTCACCAGGATTAATCCTCTGGGTTTTTGATATATTTTTACAGGTGTCCAGTCGGAGGTTGTGTTGACTCAGCCAGAGGCAGAGACCGGGCGTCCCGGAGGCTCCCTGAAACTGACCTGTAAAACCAGCGGCTTCGATCTTGGCAGTACCTGGATGGGCTGGATCCGACAGGTTCCCGGACAGGGGCTGGAGTGGCTGGTTAGCTACTATACTTCATCCAGCAACTACTACGCCCCAGGAATTAAGGATCGATTTACTGCGTCCAAAGACACTTCAAGGAGCACCTTCTCCTTGGACATGACGAGACTGAAGACTGAAGACACCGCCATCTATTATTGTGCAAGAGACACAGCGAGAGGAACCAGGGCTGGACCCGAACAAGAACAGATCGAGAGGGACTCAACAACTTCCATCATAACCTGACGGTCAGTACTTGTTTTAAATGTAACATTAACTGTAATGATCAGGACCTGACAACAAGGCGCTCCTGACATAAGTAGCACAGCAAATTTAACAGTAAAACTAGCAAACCAGTCGATGTAATGAGCTGAGCTTTTGGTTGTGTTTATATTTACTGTTAACAGTTTCCGCAATTACAGACCTGGATATAATGTTCATTTTACTATATCTGTTACTTGGAGGGATTCTCTTTTCGTTCAATTTTGTAAACTGCTGCATGAATTCCACTTCTAGATCAGAAGTAAACGTCTATTTGAAGTGAACATTGAGAGGCAGCACTGAACAGAGAGTGGGTGCAGTTTTTGTGCGGGCGTATTTCACTGTGATACTACAGCAGTGGGTCACAGTGCTGTGCACAGCGACATCCTCATACAAAAACCTCATAGAAGGAATTTGTTCAAATTCGCGATCACTAACACAGCAGGAACGCCAAAGAAAATCATATTTAAATAAAATAATGGGTAGAGGTAATATTGGTTTGTGAAAAGATATAACAGTCTTCCGCTTTGTGAGTGTTTTCGGACACGCTAAATCTGCAAAGAGGTTTTGAAAGAATTCCAATCACATTGATAAGTATAATGACCAGTACAAGCTGAAATGTCTCACTGATTCACTTTTAGGCGTGTCGGAATCAGGTTTTTGAGAACGCAGTGAAATTAAATTTCTGTATTTACAGTGAACAGTCTGCCGCAGTATTTGACATGATGTGTCTCACTGTGATATACGGGATGGCACAGCAGTTACTGTCAATACAAAAACCCCTCAGCACTAATTGAGTCTGCCTGGGTCAGTGCTCGCTTTTAAAATCCTGCTATACTTACAGTGCAGTATTATTTATGCCCAGAACTGCCCAAAAAACGTGGTTTAAAATTGAAAAACTGTGATAATTATCCGTTCATCAGTTGGTGATTTCAAGAACATGTTCATGTGTTACTCTGAATTATAAAACATGAGGATCATTGATGAATAGCTAAAGATATCTACACACGCAAATATAATTTCGTGAAGATTCATCGTGATCTTACTTTGCCTCTGACTTATGAATATTTAAAATAATGGTGGATTTCTGTCTTTTTCGTGCAGGGACAGTTATTGTATGGCACAGCCCAGGGAATGTAACACTGTGACGCTATGGACTACTGGGGACAAGGGACCATGGTGACGGTGACTGCAGGTAAGAACCACACATTTATTTAGTAACTGCTTTATTTGAGTCTTTGCTTTTTTTGTCTATTTTAATAATTCATTCAGCCAATGAAACCTGAGTTTGGTGGATTCTGCATGCAGAAGTTTTTACAATGTTTCATGTGATCTGCTGAAATTGAGTTATATAATTCCGCTGTGCCTTGATAAAAAGTGCTACTGAGGGATTGAGACCCTGGTTGTTGTGATTTTGAGTTTATCTGCTTAGGATACTGTGTGGCCGGGGTACTTGAAATATCTAACGGTTGTAAAAACAGTTTGACGTTTCTGCAATGTTTAATCTCGGTGACATTTAATGGCTGCGGGTTTTACCATCCACTGCACAAGGGTTTAAATAGGTTTGAAATCAAACCCAATATTAACAAAATATGCTTAAGTTTCAATATTAATTTATTGAACATGTTCCGCCTACTCACAATGCTGTTGACATTATTCCATATTTCTGTTTAGTTTAATTATTCATTCATTTGGTGACAAGCGGTTGTCTGGATTCGATATTGAGATTTTCTTGCGATGTTTCATTGGACTCTGTTGGAAGTGTTTGTAGAATTGAGCTGCTTCTCCATGAAACGGGTTTCAGCCCCTCAGTGATGTGATTTTTGGTGTTTTTCTGCTGAGGAGATTGTGTGTCTGGGTGACTTTGAATTAGTAGAATTTATGAAACGGTTTGGCGGTTCTGCATTGTTTCTGCATTGTTTAAACTCGGTGACATTGAGCAGTTACACGTTTTGCGATTGAATCGAAGCAGCCTACGCGTTTGTATCTGCTTGAAGCGCGATTGTAAGCAGAAAACAAACAGGCTTCAGAAATGGCTAAAAAAGCATTTACAGATGTGTTAGAACATTTTGTCTTTATTTTAAATGATAATTGCAGAATAAACTAAACCATGGATTATGACACTCATTCAGAACATAATTCGTTACTGCAATCAGAAACTATACAATTACCAAGTTTTCAAATTGTAGAGTAAAATTAATACAGTTCAAACAATTATAATGTGGTAACATTTCTCCATATTGACGGAACAGCTTTCATGTTAACCTAATTGATCATTAATCGCCTTTCACAATTCTGCTGTGCTCTGCGCACAATTAACATGATCGGGAAAGTTATTAGGCTGGAAACATTTTGTGATTATGCATGAAAAAATTTCGGTAAGAATATACTGACTCTACAGAATTGTTCAGTTTCAAAAGAGATTTTGAATTACTTTTTTATGTCCCTGATAACTTTTGCATTGACTTAAAGAGGAGTTTGACATTGCAGTTTGGCAATATGTCTATCCGGTTATTACATTCTTTCTGTGCAGCCGTAACCACATTATTCCTTCAATGTCATTGGGATTTGGATAGCGAGATAATTGTCACTAATCTAATTTTAAACAGTTTACTGGGGGTTGTAATTCTCTGGCAGTAAAGGAATTGTTCTTACATTTTTTTTGAACTGGAGGAAGGTGCAGACTGCATATAAATAGAGATTGACAAGTAAAAGCTTGAAATTCGAACAGGTTAATTTAATTGCAAACATTAGTATTAGTTTTGAACTTAATAACAACATCCTGTCTCCCATAGCTGTGCTGTACACAGAATAGAATTATAGGAAAAGAACAGATTATATCTGCGGCTCATGCTTAATTCTTATTAAATATTAAATTGAAGAAAAAATCTGGAATCAATTTGCCGGTTATTTTTCAGTGGTGCAGATGATCTGAATGAATTATTCTCATCAAATTGTATACTGATCAATTTGGATCTTCTTTCAGTGAACAATATATTTAACAATTAAATAATATGGATTGTTATCGAGGAAGCACTTTCATTGATAATAAATAACTGCCAGGAACATTTGTTTACATTTCGCTCGGAGTTAAGGCAAGTTTGATTCAGCAAACAGATGATATTACACCTCAACGACAGTTAATGCGATGTGACCCCGGCCAGATTTGAAAGTGTTTCAAATATTCAACTCATAAATTCGTCGTGTGAATTACTCGATGAGAATAGATGGAATTTATGATTTCTCAATCCGTTTAGAAACGCATAGTTTACAATTTTGTCCATTAAAACAAAGCAGGAGAAGTAAAAATAAAATAGTAAATATTGATCAGATTTAAGTAAAATTGATATACTTGCCTGAATATTTCCATCTCGTAATTTGAAGTTTATTGTTCAACATTGTTTCAGTGTCAGGTTGATTTAAATAAACCCCAATTATTTCACAAAGTACCAGGGAGAAACAAATTTTCAATTATTGAAAACTATTTTTATTATGAAGTAGAAATCAGCTAACAAGAAAATGAATTGACAATAACAAGATAATTAACTTACAATATAATATCAGTGATAATTAATTCAACATAAATGAACTCCAACAATTAAATAGTATACTGGACATTATAGTGATGCAAAATCTCAAAGGGTGGAGAGAATTTTGAATTGTATCCAAAATGAATTGAGAAAAGAATACTTCTCTTACTCAGCTGTGCTCAGCTCGATAAGGTGTTTCGCCTCGATGTTTTTATTGGTTATATTTATACCTAAAATCAAATCAAATCAGTGGGTAATGGGTTTTCAATGTGAATGTTTCCTGATTTGTTTAATTCTTACCCTGTCATTGAGTCTTTATTACGGACAACCAATTATCCTGAATCTGTAGTATTTGCTGTGCTCATTTTCAGGGTAACTTAAATCGTACATTGTTTGGAGATTTGAGTCAGACGGAGAATTAGATGGACTTCAATGGGAGTTTTGAAATGAAAATCATTTTTCATTTCAAAGAAGTCATAGAATAATTGTTACAAATTGACCATTGATCAATTAGAATCAAACAGCTTGAATGAAATGGACAGATTGAACAGATCTATCTGCTGGGAATTCGATTGTTGCACCATTTGTGTCTGTAATTGTTTTTAACAATATTTCTGTATAAATTTTAATGAATTAATTATGTTTAAGCATTTTGAGTATCAGAAAATCATTGAACGTGAGTGACCTGAACTTGAGCACAATTTCAGAACAAACAGAATCAGGGAGTAACAGTGAGGCTCCAGAGAGCAGCGCCTGTTCTGATCTGATCAGTTGCTGCCAGTTATTTAAACGATTGAAATGGACAATGACCAGGCTCCCGCTCCAAACAACCAGTCGCGGGGGATTTGGGGCAAAGGAGCCGCCATCAAAAACTGAGTCATTGGATTGCGGCCTGTAAGGGGAGGAATGAATGACAGAAATGAAAGCATGAGAGGACATTTGGCCCTTCGATCCTGCCCTCCATTCAGTAAGATCATGACTGATCTACCTCGACTCACTCAGTCTCTTTACCACACACCATCACTCGCTCACTCTCTCTGTCATGCAGGCTGTTTCTCACACACCTGCACACACTCACTAACACGCACTCTCTCTGATAGACACAAACTCTCTCTGTCACACACACACAGACACACGCACACACTCTCTCTTTCTCTCTCTCACATTCTCCCTCTCACACACAAACTCTCTTTAACACGCACACACCCTGCCTCTCACACATTGCCTCACTCTTTCACACACAATCTCACACAGATACTCACATTCTCTCAGACACATACACTCTCTCAACTGCACACACACTCACACACGTGCACACTATCTCTCACATACACATGCACTCTTTCTCACACATGCACTCTCACACACTCATTCTCTCTCTCACACACACGCACAAGCACAATCCCTCTCTTTTACGTACACCCACTCTTTCTCTCGAATACATGCACCCTCTCTCCCACACACATTCACACTCTCACACATGCACACACTCTCCATTCTCTCTCTCTCACTCACACAGACACATAATACTCTCTGACAAACACTTTCATTCTCTCTCACGCACACACAGAAACAGAAACACATTCTCTCTCTCTCACACACACTGTATTTCTCACACATGCACTCTCTCTCACTCTCTCTCTCTCACACACACACCGCACTCTCTCACACACACACACTCTCTCTCTGACACACACACTGGCTCTCTCTCACACACTCTCTCACACTTTTCTACATATCATTCACACCCCTACACTCTCTCTCTCTCACAGACACGGTTGCTCTCTCCCTCTCACAAACACAGTAGCTCTCTCTCACACACATTTCTCTGTCAGACACTCTCACACTTATACTCCCTATGACACACACATAAAAACACACTCTCCCTCTCTCACACACACTCTCTCTCTCATTCTCTCTCTCTCACACACACACACTCTTTCTCTCCCACACACACATTCTCTATCTCACATACTCTCACACATATACACCCTATCTCACTCACACACACACACACACACACACACACACTGTCTGTCTCTTTCTCTCTCTCTCTCAAAAACACATACACTTGCACTCTCTCTCTCTTTCTCACGCACACACACACATTCTCACACACAGAAGTGGGCTGAAAATACTAACTGTAGAATGAAAATCCGTGAAGCTGCATGCATGTTCATCATTCTATTTCTGATGTCTTTTTGTGTAAAATGAAATTACACGGGTGACATCACTATATATGTGGAGAATTTCCAAGTGATGAACCAAACACAAAGAAACAAGGAAAGGGGAGGGATGTGGCGGAGACCACGGCCGCCTGGATCCCCAATACTGGTGCACACTTGGTGCAAGATGCCTGCACGGCCCATCCTGGTTTTGCTGTAACCGTCCCCTCCAGCCCCCTCAGTCTGCCTATTCGCGCACTGACACGGGTTTCTTAAAGAAAGGCATCGGCATTAAAGCAGCTGGCCAGCGATCTACACTGCTGCCTGACTTTACGCAGCCTGATCAATATGGAGAATCAGGACAGGATCGATGGAGAGGAAGAGGAGGAGGTGGAGGTGGTGGAGCCGAATGGAGGAGCCCCCAGCTCGGCTGTGGACAACAGGCAATGGAAAGCTGAGCCGGAGTGGAAAATCATCCAGAGAAACATCGCCTTGATGAGCCTGCAACACCTGGGAACCCTCACTACCCACAATCACTCACCCTCACTCACTCACTCACCCTCACTCACTCACTCACTCGCCCTCACTCAATCTCACTCCCTCCCTCACCCACCCTCCCTCACCTGCCCGCCCTCACCCACCCACCCTCACCCGCCCTCACTCACCCACCCTCGCTCACCCAACCTCACTCACTCGTCCTCACTCTCTCACCCTCACTCACTCATCCTCACTCACTCACCCTCACTCCTTGCTCACCCACCCTCGCTCACCCACCCTCGCTCACCCACCCTCGCTCACCCACCCTCGCTCACCCACCCTCGCTCACCCACCCTCGCTCACTCACCCTCACTCACTCACCTTCACTCACTCACCCTCACCTTCCCTCACTCACCCTCGCTCACTCACCCTCACTCACACCCCCACTCACTCACCCTCATTCACTCACCATCAATTACTCACTCACCCTCACTCACTCACCCTCACTCGCTCACTCTCACTCACTCACTCGCTCTCACTCACCCTTACCCACCCAGCCTCATTCAAACTCACTCACCCACCCACACTCACTGACCCTCACTCACCCACCCTCACTCACCCTCACTCGGGGGTACTCAGTCACCCTCATTTACTCACCACCAATTACACACTTACTCACTCACCCTCACTCACTCACCCTCACTCACTCACCCTCACTCACTCACCCCCTCACTCGCACATCCTTACTCATCCACCCTCACTGATCCTCAAACTCACTCACCCACCCATCCTCACTCATCTACCTTCACTCACACTAAATAACTCATCCACCCACCCTCACACATCCACTCACCGTCACTCACATACCCACCCTCACATACCCACCAACCCTCACTCACACTCTCATCTACCCTCATTCAATCACCCACCCTCACTCACTCATCCATCCTCACTCACCCACATTCAGACACCCGCCCACGCTCACTCACCACCCACCCTCATTCACTACTTCACTCACCCACACACCCTCATTCACTCAGCCACCCACCCTCACTCTGTCACTCAGCCACCCTCACTTTGTCAATCATGCACACGCTCACTCACTCGATCACTTTTCCTAAATCGGTGTGTGGGAGGGCGGCAGTTGCGGGGAAGAGAGACCTGGAAGCGATGCCTGAGGCCTAGCAGTGCCGGAAAGTGGAGCAAGGCCGAATGGAGTGATGAGCGTCGGTGGAAGCGGAGAGAGTCTGGGGGAAAGGGCAAGGAGGCGGGGGAAAGGTCAGGGAGCCTGGGGTTTGGGGGGGAAGGGCATAGAAATGGGACAAAGGTCAGCGAGCAGCGGGAAAGGTCAGCGAGCTGGGGAACGGGCAGAGAGCCAGGGGAAAAGATCAGAGGGCCGGGCGAAAGCGCAGCCACCCGTGGAGTAAGAACAGAGAGCTGGGGGAGAAAGGGCAGAGAGGCGGGAGGGGGAAAGGGCAGAGAGGCGGGAGGGGGAAAGGGCAGAGAGGCGGGAGGGAGAAAGGGCAGAGAGGCGGGAGGGGGAAAGGGCAGAGAGGCGGGAGGGGGAAAGGGCAGAGAGGCGGGAGGGGGGAAAGGGCAGAGAGGCGGGAGGGGGGAAAGGGCAGAGAGGCGGGAGGGGGGAAAGGGCAGAGAGGCGGGAGGGGGGAAAGGGCAGAGAGGCGGGAGGGGGGAAAGGGCAGAGAGGCGGGAGGGGGGAAAGGGCAGAGAGGCGGGAGGGGGGAAAGGGCAGAGAGGCGGGAGGGGGGAAAGGGCAGAGAGGCGGGAGGGGGAAAGGGCAGAGAGGCGGGAGGGGGAAAGGGCAGAGAGGCGGGAGGGGGAAAGGGCAGAGAGGCGGGAGGGGGAAAGGGCAGAGAGGCGGGAGGGGGAAAGGGCAGAGAGGCGGGAGGGGGAAAGGGCAGAGAGGCGGGAGGGGGAAAGGGCAGAGAGGCGGGAGAGGGAAAAAGGCAGCAAGACGGGGTGGGGGAAGGGCTCAGAAGCGGGGGGGAAGGGCAGAGAGGCGGGGGGTACAGAGCAGAGAAGCGGAGTATGGGACGGGTAGAGAGGCGTGGGGGGGAAGGGCAGAGAGCTGGGGGAAAGTTTAGCGAGCCGATGTAAAAGTCAGAGAGCCATTGCAATAGGTCAGAGAGCCATGGAGTAAGTGCAGAGAGCTGGGGTAGAAAGGGCAGTGAGGCGGGAGGGGGAAAGGGCAGAGAGGCGGGAGGGGGAAAGGGCAGAGAGGCGTGGGGGGGGAGAGGGCAGAGAGGGTGGAGAGGGAAAGGGCAGGGGGGCGGGAGGGGTAAAGGGCAGAGAGGCGGGAGGGGTAAAGGGCAGAGAGGCGGGAGGGGGAAAGGGCAGAGAGGCGTGGGGGGGGAGAGGGCAGAGAGGCGGGATAGGGAAAAGGGAAGAGAGGATGGAGAGGGAAAGGGCAGGGGGGGCGGGAGGGGTAAAGGGCAGGGGGGCGGGAGGGGTAAAGGGCAGAGAGGCGGGAGGGGGAAAGGGCAGAGAGGCGGGGGGAAGGGCAGAGAGGCGGGGGCCAGGAGGGCAGAGAGGCGGGAGGGGGAAAGGGCAGAGAGGCGGGAGGGGGAAAGAGCAGACAGGCGGGGGGAAGGGCAGAGAGGCGGGCTATAGCGGGGAGGGCCGGGCTAAAGCAGTTGTGAGCCGAGGCCCCAGGCGCCCTGGGCCCCACTTTCTCTATCTCTCTCTCTCTTCCTCATTGCCTCTCCCCTCCTGAAATCCTTTCCATTCCCGGGGAAAGGCACTCAGTGCCTGGGATAGAAGGGAGACAATGTCTCTGTGCGCTTCCCCCACGGCTCCCTGCGCCTTTCTCCAGCGAGTGTTCGCTGCCCCTCCAATCACAATCTATTTGTCTCCCACTTTTACTGCTGATAGGCCCACTAGTCAGCCTATCAGCAGTTAACGGGGTAGAAGACCCGCCCGTGATTGGAGGAGCAGCTCCTTGCGGGTATCTTCAACTCCACTTACCCGCCTTACCAGCATTTAGAACAACGGCTCCGGGGGCCAGAAAGAGGGGCTTCGGGGTCCACAATCCAGCCACGGGACACGGATTGGACAAACCTGTCATAAAGGAAAATAAGGAAATGGGCAGAGAAGTTGGACAAATATTTTGGCTTTAACAAAGTGGTTACTAAAATAGAAGAGGCATTTGTTCTACTTTTCCAAACTTCCATAGATTCTGGAAAGTCCCGTCAGATTGGAAAATAGAGAATGAGGCTTTTATATTAAATAAAGGAGGGAAAGGGAAAGCAAGAGACTATAGGCCACTTAGCTTAACATCTGTCAGAGCGAAAATGCTGGAATCTATTATTAAGGAGCCTCTCACGGGTCACTTAGAAAATTCAAATGCAATTATGTAGATCCATCATGGTTTTGTGAAAGGGAAATCGTGTTTGTCTGATCTATTTGAGGCCCTTCAAGGAAGTAACAAGGAACATGAATAAAGGAGAACCAGTGGGAGTGCTGTATTTGGGCTTCTAGATGGCATTTGACAAAGTGGCACATCAAAGGTTACTACACAAAATAATGGTGTCGGCAGTAACATTTCAGCATGGGTGGAAGTTTAGTTAGCTAACAGGAAACAGAGAGTCGGGATAAATTGGTTATTTTAGGTTGGCAAGATGTGACAAGTGGAGTGCCACAGGGATCAATGCTGCGGCCTCAACTATTTACAATTTATATCAATGACTTGAATGAAAGGACTGAATGAATTTGCTAACTTTGCTGATGACACAAAGATAGATAGGAAAGTAAGTGGTGAAGAGGGGATTAAGGCCCAGCAAAGGGATATAGATAGGTTAAGTGAGTAGGCAGAAAAATGACAGATGCCGTATAATGTGGAAGATATAAACCTGTCCACTTTGGCAGGAAGAATAGAAAAGCAGCATATTATTGAAAGGGGGAGAGATTGCTGAACCCTGAGGTACAGAGGGATGTGGATCCCTTGGTGCATGAATCATAAAAAAATACAATACAGGAACAGCAAGTGATGAGGAAGGCAAAGGGATTGTTGTCATTTATTACAAGGGAATAGAATATAAAAGTAAAGATGTTTTGCTACAGTTTAACAGGGCGTCGATGAGGCCTCGTCTGAATTACTGTGTCCAGATTTGGTCTCTTTTCAGAAAGGATATAAAAGCATTAGAAGCTGTTCGGAGAATGTTCATTTAAATGATACTGGGAGGTGTTGTCTGTTATCTTATGAGGGAATTTGGATTGGCTGGGCCTGTATCCATTGGAGTTTAGATGAATGAGAGCTGATTTTATTGAAACGTATAAGATCCTGAGGGAAATTGACAGGGTGGTTGCTGAAAGGATGTTTCCCCTTGTGAGAGAGACTAACGATAGGGAACACGGTTTAAAAATAAGAGGTCTCCCATTTCAGACGGAAATGGGGGGATTTTATTTTTCTCTCAAGGGGTCGTGAAACTTTGGAACTCTCTTCCCCAGAGCGCGATGGAGGAGGAGTCATTAATATTTCAAGGCAGAGTTAGAGATTCTTCATTGACAAGGGAGTCAAAGGTTAGCAGAGAGTAGGCGGGAATGTGAAGTTAACGCCACAATCAATCAGCTATGATCGGAGTGAATGGTGGAGGAGGCTCCAGAGGCAGAATGGCCTACTCCCGCTACTAATCCGCGTGTTCACATGTACATACGATTGGAAAATGTCGTAATTACTGTAACTGGTATTCAGTTTAGAGTTCTATGGTCATTATATAGGTACCATTACAAAGGTACTTTCGAAGGGTCGTTGCTATTCTCTGTTTTGGGGGGACGTGGAGAGGGGAGGGGGCATCAGCCAATTTGAACAGAGCCAATTTCCAAACTTCAATGATATGAATGACGAGACAATTTCTCTATCACCAAGTGCTGTTGATTGAGAAATAAATGGTGGCGAAATAATGGGGGAAATCCTCTGCTCTTCCATTTTAATCCACTTAAAGGTACGTCATTCAGATGACATCAAAATGTTCTATTTTAGTCATGGGATAGAGGCGGAAAAAGAGGTGTGGGTTTCTAAAGAGGGAACCGACAGATGAGGATCACCAAACGATGGAAATAATAAATGATCAAATGTGGATGTGGGTTTTAGTTGGAATAAGTAGGATATGTTTAGAGTTATAGTCAAATTTTGAGTTGTTTGGTTACTTAATGATCACAAATCACAGAGTCTAACTTTTTCAATCGGCCATTCTTTCCCAGCGACACCGTCTCCGCCCACTCTCTACAGCCTGGTCTCCTCCTGTCAGCAACACAACCCCGACGGCTCCATCACCTACGGCTGTTTGGCGATGGACTATTCCCCAGAAATCACCAGCCTGACCTGGAAGAAAGATGGGCAGCCGATCACCACTGGATTTAAGACTTACCCGTCAGTGAGAAACCAGAAGGGAACCTTCACCCTGAGCAGCCAGATAATCATCACCGAGTCAGAGGGGGATTGCAGTAATATCAAGTGTGAGGTTCAATACAGCGGCTCAACCAAGAGCATTGGAATGCAATGTAAGTGTTGGGGAACCTGTGAGAAACAGAAAGGCTGTAATTGACCTGTATAGGACCTTGGTTATAGGGTTATAATACATTTATAGTGCTCTGCATAGTTTTGATTCCTGGAAATTCCAGGTTAGTGTCCATTGACCGCAAAGAGCCTGTTAAAATATAAGAACTCATTGTATCTGTTATCAATTTCTTCTGCAAGAAATGGCTAACCTGTGTTTTTTGAAGGCCCTCCTTCTGGCTTACTTCCAACTGTTCTCCTCACCGTGAGTTCCCGGGAAGAAATCACAACCAACAAATTTGCCATCGCCGTCTGTTCAATCGTCGATTTCCGTCCAAAGTCAATGACCGTGAAGTGGCTGAAGAATGGACAACCCATGGATTCAGGAATTGTCACCTCTCCCGCCTTTGAAGTGAAGGGGACCTTCTCGGCGACCAGTCGGCTGAATGTCTCCGCTGGGGAATGGTTCAGCGACGCGGTCTATACCTGTCAGGTCACTCATCAAGGGGTCACCCAAAGTCGAAACGCCACCAAGTGTGAGGGTAAGAAATACAAACCGAGGAAGCAATAGATCATTCTGCTCTCCGATGTTAATCAAATCAGGAATTTATTGGAGTTAGTAGACGGAACAACTTCTAATTTACTATCATGTAGTTATTGTTTAATTCCGATGTAAGGGCTGCATTCGGATTGTTCACCATTCAGGATTTTATCACGTCACGTCGCTACATTGACGTCACAGAGTGAGTGGGGTGGACTTGACATTAGCTTTACCCTGAGTCAGCTGATCATATTTGGAGAGGCAGAAGGTGTCTGGAACCCTTCACTGGTAACAGCTTCGGGTTAGAGTGTTGGAAAGTGCATCCACCCTATTTATAAAACGGCTTTCAGTACTGCATTCCAGGGCCCAGGAATGGTATATTTGTATTGGGACTGGGGCAACGCAGATTCATGAGAATGTTACCGGGGCTGAACGACTTAAATTATGAGAACAATTTACACAGACCAAGCTGGTTTTCCTTTGTGTAAAGAAAATTAAAGACGATATTTAGAGGTTGATATGTGCAAGGTGATTTATTCTCCTTCAGGGAGTGAAGGCTGAATACTGCTGTCCTGATTCTGAATGTGAAACTTTGGTTGATTTTCATTTCTGTCTCACAGGTGATCACGACTGCCGCAATGATCCCACAATTACTCTACTGCCACCGCCAATAGAACAGGTCTTACTGGAGGCGACCGTGACATTAACCTGCATCGTTTCTAATGCTCCTTATGGAGTCCTTGTGTCCTGGACACAAGAGAAGAAGCCTTTGAAATCAGAGATCGCCGTCCAACCGGGAGCGGATCATGACAGCGTGGTCAGCAACGTAAACATCTCGACACAAGCCTGGCTGAGTGGGGCTGAGTTCTACTGCGTGGTGAGCCATCAGGATCTGCCGACTCCTTTAAGAAGTTCCATCCACAAGGAACAAGGTGAGCGGTGAGATTGAAGCAATAAGTGAGCCATTGTGTCTATTTCCAGGCTAAGTGCTAGGGTCAACATTTAGAATCCAGTGTATTAATGGTCTCATCTGATTGGCAATTTCACTAATTAAACGTTCTGGGCCTGTAGACTTTAAGGGGAAAATTGATAAGTAAATGTAGGAACAATGAATTGAAGGCTGTGCTATTGGATTTAGATGAAGTCAGGTGGGAGGAGCTTGGTGTGGAGCTTAAACACCAGCACAGACCAGGTGGACCGAATGACCTGTTTCTGTGCTGTAAACTTTAAGCAGCTTTCCAATCCAACTCCTTAAGTTCTCAGATAAAAGGATTGTATCTGTAAGATGTTGGATTCGGGGGCCAAAATCCCGAAAGGGACAGTCAGCTGGTCATCAGGAAATTTAAGATTTTTTAAAAGTTTATTAAGAAACAACAGTTTAGGCCGATGCAGGAATTCATTGGACCGGAAAAGTATACGACGGGTGACAGCTGACAGCAGTTTACTGGTCCCAGGCGGCGGACAAATGGTTGGCACAAAGTGAATTGATCTCACCTTCCTGCTCCTCCTTGGCCGTTTTGAGGAAGGCAGCTGCCACCGGGCACTGCAGCCTCACCACGGCACCTCACCAGCATATGACCCCACCAGGACCTAGGCCCTTTGCCTGAGCACTTGTTAATATAACCTTTCTCTGGGGGCTATTAACTTATCCAGTGTCAATTACCAATGCAAACTCTTCTCACCAAAGGTTACAGGATATATACCCAAACTGCCAGGGTGGCTACCACATCCCCAACATCCTGTTCGCCCCCCTGCTCGAGGTCAGATTTTAAGTTTACATCATGCTGATGCTCACATCCTGGTCCTTTCTAAACATTTGCATAGATGAGGGGGTGCACAAGACTACAGCCTCCCAACTCAGGAGTGTCAACATGGCAGCCTGAACTGAGACTGTTAAGAGGTCAAAGTGTTTAGAAATCCTGTTTCCAGAGAGAATCCATACTATTTAGCAACTCTTTAAAGGTTCATTATTATCCAGAAAATAGCAGCTTTTGAAGACCTCAATTTCTTAGACATCCAACCCTGCTCCGAGCTGGAAAACCAGATAGATCCCAAAATGGAAAATGGAAACTTTTAAGATTCAATACAAATCGCATTTCTCTCACATCTAAGCAGCGTTTTTTTTTTGGCTCTGAAATTGTCCAGTTTATTAACAGTTATTGTAATTTTTATGCAGGTTTTCTGCGAGAACCGTCCGTGTCTGTCCTGCTGCCCTCGGCAGAAGATGTCTCCGCTCAGAGATTCGTCTCCCTCAGCTGCTTAGTGAGAGGTTTCTCCCCACGAGAGATTTTCGTCAAGTGGACCGTCAATGACAAGCCAGTGAATCCCGGGAACTACAAGAACACCGGGGTGGTGGCGGAGAACGGCAATAGCTCCTTCTTCATGTACAGCCTGTTATCCATTGCAGCGGAGGAGTGGGCCAGCGGCGCTTCTTACTCCTGTGTGGTGGGACATGAAGCGATCCCCTTGAAGATCATCAACAGAACGGTTGATAAATCCAGCGGTAAACCGAGTTTTGTGAATATTTCCCTTGCACTGATGGACACCGTTAATTCATGTCAATGAGAATCTCTCGGTTACATTTCAAACTTCAATAAAAAAAATAATAAAGTCATTTTCTCCAATCGTGATTTAAATGCACAGTCGCTTAATTAATTTTGTTTTCCACTTTTGCTAATGTTAGAGCTGTTTAGTTAAAATCGGATATTTCCAGGGCTCAGAACCAAGTCTTGTACACCCAGTGCTCCCAGCTCAGATGCATCCTGGGTTAGAGACAGAGTAAAGCTCATTCATAACGGGATTCTGCAAAATAACATCACCAACTCTCCTCCCACTGAGGAGAAATCTGACAATTTCCCATTTCCGGCAAACAAACTCAGCGCATTTAGATCTCAGTGTTGCTGCTTCTCTTATTGTCCAATCCTTTAAAATGGATATCAGCTTTAAGTTGCAGCATCGCACCCACTGGGAATTGAAGTGAGGGTCACACAGAAACATGTCCCAACAATGCCCCATCAGAGAGAGGGGGAAGAAAAATTGTTAACCCACTGTACCCCCCACTTCCCCAACAGAGAGAGGGGGAGGGGAAATTGTTAACCCACTGTACCCCCACTTCCCCAACAGAGAGCGGGGGAAGGGAAATTGTTAACCCACTGCACCCCCTCACTTCACCAACAGAGAGAGGGGGGGGGGAGAAATTATTAACCCACTGTACCCCCACTTCTCCAACAGAGAGAGGGGGAAGGGAAATTGTTAACCCACTGTACCCCCATTTCCCCGACAGAGAGAGGGGGAATGGAAATTGTTAACCCACTATACCCCCACTTCACTAACAGAGAGAAGGGGAAGAGAAATTGTTAACCCACTGTACCCCCACTTCACTAACAGAGAGAGGGGGAAGGGAAATTGTTAACCCGCTATACCTCCACTTCCCCAACAGAGAGAGGGGGAAGGGAAATTATTAACCCCCTGTACCTCCGCTTCCCCAACAGAGAAAACTGAAAGGAAAATTTTTAGCCAATTTTACCTCCACTTGCTAAACAGAAAGACGAGGAAGGCCATTAGTTAACCCGGTGTGTCTCCACCTTCTCAGCAGAGAGAACCGAAAGGGAAATAGCTTAGCCAAGCAGACGGAGCAAAACTATGAACTCACTGGACTCTCAGTCCCCGAGCAGAGAATCTGGAAGGGAACGGGCCTCTGCTGTAAGGACCCAGTTACCAACAGCAGAAGTCGGCTTCTAGCTTACTGGCCACAGGTTTTAAAGTCCCATCATGCTTAAAATGTTGTAAAATATATATTTATGTAACATAATTTTAAGAAGTTTCCACACTCTTGTTCCTGTTAATCTTATGCTAAGATTGATTTCCCATCATCCGAATCTAAACTGATGATTAAATCCTCCCTGGGTTGTTCACGGTTCTGCCCCTGAATTTCATGAGGCAGATGGTTGATTGTTTGCATTCGTTCACCTGATATCACCTTGCACCTCACAGAAAACACGTTTATATAGAACATTGAAAATATTCACCAAAATTTTCACTATCAGGGTCAGACTCGATCGTTGGGACCTGGTGAAACACTGAAAAATAGTAAAATTGCACACAAGGGACACAAATGGACGCACACAAACATACATACATACACACATAGGCACAGACACGCAGACACAAACACACACAGTACAGGCAGACACACACATACATACATAGGCACACACACACACACAGGCACAGACACACACACAAACACGGGCAGACACACAAACACACACACATAGACAAATACACATTTGCACACACACAAACACAGGCACAGACAGACACACACGCACACACAATCACACATAAACACAAATACACACACAAATGCAGGCACAGGAACACACATATACACAATCACACACACACACACAAATACACACGTGCACACACACATACACACACACTCACACACATATACACAATCTCACACACACAGACAGATAAAATCAGACAAGCAGACTCATACAAGGACACAAATATGCATTATCACACATTCACAATGACAGAAATACAGACAAAAAGACACACAATATCATACACATTAAAACAAGTACATGGATACACATGAACACATGCACACACATGAGCAGACGACACCCAGACAGACAAAAACATAGAGGAACAGACTAACACATTCACAGGCACACATGTAGACACAAACATGAAACACGCTTATACACACGAGAACACAAAAAACACACGTTAGTACGTTTGAAAACATAAACACACATTGATACATAGTTTTAAATATCCATCAACACACAAATGCACACATTAAAAACTCTCTCTCTCTCTCTCTCTCACACACACACGCTGTGACACAGACATTAATATGCTGACACATACGTGGAACACAAAAAGAAACATTAACACATATTAGCAGACAAGAACGCATAAACACACACTAACACAGATAGTAATAAATAAACATAGATATCAATACATAAACACACACAATAACACACTCATACATACACATTGGCAAAAAAAACAAAATATACATGCAGACGCAGACACAAAAATGCACAAGTCAGCACTCATTGGCAAATGAACACACCTCAATACTCTTACACACATATGGACACAGAAACAAAGAGTGATGCAAGGCACGATATACTCATGCACACATACATAAAAGCTAAAGCATGACACAAACGCCAGGCTATTGAAGAAGGTTTAATTCAAATGCACTTTTTTAACCGACGTATCCTCCGGCAATTGTCCCTATTACATAATGATCCGAAAAGCACACTGAAACAATGTTCTTACTGAGAATCTGATTTAAGTTAATGACGCACCAAACATTCCCATCACAAATAGACAAACAAGATGGGAACTCACATCCGAGATTTAAAAAAGCAACGTTCACAGTTTCCAAATAAGTTGCTCAGTGAATCTCTCTTGATATCCATCATAATATTCTCCAATAATAGATCGTACGAAATTGTTCGAAAATAAAATGATATTGGAGATAATTTTCTATATTTTCCGACTCGGACTATACGAGGATTGTAAAGGAAGAACAGCTGTGGAGATAGTTACAGAGATAGGTTGCTGAAATTCACGAGCTTAACAGTAGATATATATTGAACATTAAATTAGAGAATGCATTAATAACTTAGGAAAGAGTAAAGAGTATATTTTTAAAAGATATCCTAGATTAATAAATAACCTAATTATATTTCCTCGGTTACATCCTCGCAGATTCCACAGATAGCACCTGGATTGAAGACTCTGAGGATGATAACGGCAACATCTGGACAACCGCTTCCACATTCATCATTCTGTTCTTCCTGAGCATTTTCTACAGCACTGCCGTCACTCTGGTGAAGGTGAGAAGATTCAATCCACTCACACTTCAAACTGACAGAAGCAGTTTGAAAAATCTCTCAATGTTTCATTGATTAAAACACTAACATAAATGTCCCACATTCTAAACATCTGCTTCATTATTTTATCCTCTTTTGCAGATCAAGTGACCTGTTGAATTTTGGACACCGTAGATTTTCCTCAGCCGTTTATTGAGATCTCTGTATTACGAATTTAAAATATGTCCTCTCGGTGAATCTAAAAATGAAATACCTTCAGTTCATGTTTCCGAATTTGTAACTAAGACAGTCATGGACGGTATTTCCGCTTCTCTGTTTGAAATGTGCGAGATAATTATGGCTGTGTTGTAATTGTAGCTTATAATTCCCCAGTAGTTTGAATTCCATGTGTAAATAAGTAGCTTTCCTCATTCACAATTATTCCCTTCCCTTTATGTTGAGCTCCGGTT
>NW_027596986.1:0-117089 GCF_964194155.1 Cetorhinus maximus | reverse complement strand
AACTTCCCCGTGATCTCAATCTCTGTCCCTTTAACGTCCACGGTATCTCACTCTCTGTCCCATTAACCTCCCCGTGATCTCACTCTCTCTCCCTTTAACCTCCCCGTGATCTCACTCTCTCTCCCTTTAACTTCCCCGTAATCTCTCTCTGTCCCTCTAACCTCCACGTGATCTAACTCTCTGTCCCTTTAACATTCCTGTCATCTCACTCTGTCGATTTAATCTCCCCGTTAACTCTCTCTGTCCCTTTAACTCCCCGCGATCTCACACTCTGTCTCCGTAACCTCCCCGTATCTCTGTCTTTCCCTTTAAACTCTCCGTGTTCTCAAACTCTGTCCCTTTAACTTCACCGTGTTACCACTCTCTGTCCCTTTAACATCCCTGTGATCTCACTCTCTGTCCCATTAACCTCCAGCTGATCTCATTCTCTGTCCCTTTAACCTCCCCATGAACTCAATCTCTGTCCCTTTAACGTCCCAGTTATCTCACTCTGTCCATTCCATCTTCCCGTGATCTCAATCTCTGTCCATTTAACCACCCCGTGATCTCACTCTCTGTCCCATTAACCTCTCCGTGATCTCACTCTCAATCCCTTTAACCTCCCCGTGATCTCACACACTGTCCCTTAAACTTCCCCGTGATCTCAATCTCTGTCCCTTTAACGTCCACGTGATTTCACTCTCTGTCCCTTTAACCACGGGGAGCAAGCAGAGTGAATGCAGAGTAGGAACAGGCAGTGAGTAGGGTGGAAGTGGTGCAGGAATGAGGCAGCGAGCAGGGTGCAAGTAGGGCAGAAGCTGGCTAGCGATCAGAGTGGAAGCAAGGTACTGATTAGGGTGGGTGTGGGGCAGCAAGCAGGGTGAGAGAGGGGCAGTGAGCTGGGCAGGTGTGGGGGAGTGAGCAGGGTAAGAATGGGACAGCGAGCAGAGAGCGAGAAGGGTGAGAGTGGTGCAGTGAGCAGGGCGAGAGAGTGGA
The DNA here is from genome assembly GCF_964194155.1 of Cetorhinus maximus. Lineage (NCBI taxonomy): Eukaryota > Metazoa > Chordata > Chondrichthyes > Lamniformes > Cetorhinidae > Cetorhinus > Cetorhinus maximus. Next base: position 116,114 of record NW_027596986.1, on the reverse strand, counting down.
AGCCAACAGGGTGGAAGTGGGTAAGCAAGCAGAGTGAACACAGAGTGGGAACAGGCAGTGAGTAGGGTGGAAGTGGTGCAGGAATGAGGCAGCGAGCAGGGTGGAAGTAGGGCAGGAGCTGGCTAGCGATCACTGGAAGCAAGGCAGTGATCAGGGTGAGAGTGTGACAGCGAGCAGGGCGAGAGTGGGGGAGCGAGCAGGGTGGGTGTGGGGCAGGAGCTTACTAGCAATCAGAGTGGAAGCAAGGCAGTGATCAGGGTGGGTGTGGGGTAGTGATCAGGGTGGGAGTGGGGCAGCGAGCAGGTCGAGAGTGGGGCAGCGAACAGGGCAGGAGTGAGAGAGCGAGCAGGGCAAGAGTAGAGTAGCGAGCAGAGTGAGAGCGGGGCAGCGAGCAGGGCAGGTGTGGGGGAGTGAGCAGGGTGAGAATGGGACAGCAAGCAGGGCAAGAGTGTGGCAGTGAGCAGGGCAGGAGTGGGACAGCGAGCAGGGAGCGAGAAAGGTGAGAGTGGGGCAGCGAATAGGGCAGGAGTGGGGCAGCGAGCACGGTGAGAGTGGTGCAGACCAGCAGGGCAAGATTAGGGCAGTGAGCAGGGTGGGAGGGGGGAAGCCAACAGGGCGAGAGTGGGGCAGCGAGCAGGGTGGAATCGGTGAAGCGGGGAAGCAAGCAGAGTGAATGCAGAGTGGGAACAGGCAGTGAGTAGGGTGGAAGTGGTGCAGGAATGAGGCAGCGAGCAGGATGCAAGTAGGGCAGGAGCTGGCTAGCGATCAGTGGTAGCAAGGCAGTGATCAGGGTGAGAGTGTTGCAGCGAGCAGGGCAGGAGCGGGGGAGCGGGGAGGGCGAGAGTGGGGGAGCGAGTGGGGCAAGAGTGGGGCAGCGAGCAGGGTAAGAGTGGGGCAGCAAGCAGGACAACAGAGGGGCAGTCCAGCAGGGCAAGAGTGGGGCAGTGAGCAGGGTGGGAAGGAGGCAGCGAGCAGGGTGGGAGTGGGGCAGCGAGCAGGGTGGGAGTGGGACAGCGAGCAGGGCAGTAGTGGGAGAGCGAGCAGGGCAAGAGTAGGGTAGCGAGAAGGGTGAGAGCGGGGCAGTGAGCTGGGCAGGTGTGGGGGTGCGGGCAGGGAGCGAGAAGGGTGAGAGTGGGGCAGCGAGCAGGGCAGGAGTGGGGCAGTGAACACGTGAGAGTGGTGCAGACCAGCAGGGCAAGATTAGGGCAGTGAGCAGGGCAAGAGAGTGGAAGCCAACAGGGTGAGAGTGGGGCAGCGAGCAGGGTGGAAGTGGGGAAGCAAGCAGAGTGATCGCGGAATGGGAACAGGCAGTGAGTAGGGTGGAAGTGGTGCAGGAATGAGGCAGCGAGCATGGTGGAAGTAGGGCAGGAGCTGGCTAGCGATCACTGGAAGCAAGGCAGTGATCAGGGTGAGAGTGGGGGAGCGAGCTGGGTGAGAGTGGGGCAGCGAGCAGGGTGGGAGTGGGGCAGCCAACAGGGTGAGAGTGGGGCAGTGAGCAGGCCGGAAGCGGGGAAGCAAGGCTGGGAGTGGGGCGGGAGTGAAGCAGCGAGCAGGGTGCAATCTGGATGTAAGCGGAGCAGCAAACAGGACTGAAGCAGTGTGTTTACGAGGCAGCGAGCAGGATTGAAGCAGGATCGGAGCAGGGCTGTGAACAGAGTGGAAGCCGGGCATGAACATGGCAGTGAGCAGACTGAGAGTGAGGCAGGGAGCAGGGAGCGAGCGGGGTGAGAGTGGGGCAGCGAGCAGGGTGGAATGTGGGAAGCAAGCAGAGTGAATGCAGAGTGGGAACAGGCAGTGAGTAGGGTGGAAGCGGTGCAGGAATGAGGCAGCGAGCAGAGTGGAAGTAGGGCAGGAGCTGGCCAGCAGGGCGTGTTTAGGGCAGCGAGCAGGGCAGGAGTGGTGGAGCAAGCAGGGTAAGATTGGGACAGCTCAGCAGGGGAAGATTAGGGCAGTGAGCACAGTGAGAGTGGGGGGGGTGAGCAGGGAGCGAGAAGGGTTGGAGTGGGGCAGTGAGCAGGGTAGGAGTGAGGCAGTAAGCAGGGTGGGAGTTAATCCCGTTAACCTCCCCGTGATCTCACTCTCTGTTCCTTTAACCGCCCCGTGATCTCAATCTCTGTCCCTTTAACCTCCCTGTGATCTAACTCTCTGTCCCATTAACCACCCCGTGATCTCACTCTCTGTCCATATAAACTCCCTTTGATCACACTCTCTGTCCCTTTAAACTCCCCGTGATCTCACTCTCTGTCCCTTTAACCTCCCAGTGCTCTCAATCTCTGTCCCTTTAACCTCCCCGTGTTCTCACTCTCTGTCCCATTAACCTCCCAGTGACCTCACTCTATCCCTTTAATCTCCCCGAGATCTCAAACTCTGTCCCTTTAACCTGCCCGTGATCTCTGTCTGTCCCATTAACCTCCCCGTGATATCACTCTCTCTCCCTTTAATCTCCCCGTGATCTCACTCTCTTTCCCTTTTACCTCCCCGTGATCTCACTCTCTGTCCCTTTAACCTTCCCATGATCTAACTCTCCGTCCCTTTAACCTCCCCGTGATCTCACTCTCTGTCCCTTTAACCTTCCCATGATTTAACTCTCCGTCCCTTTAACCTCCCCGTGTTCTCACTCTCTGTCCCTTTAACCTCCCTGTGATCTCACTCTCTGCCCCATTAACGTCCAGCTGATCTCACAATCTGTCCTTTAACCTCCCCATGAACTCAATCTCTGTCCCTTTAACTTCGCCGTGATCTCAGTCTCTGTCCCGTAGACCTTACCAAGATCTCACTATCTGTCCTTTATACTCCCCGTGTTATCACTCTCTGTCCCTTTAACCTCACCGTGATATCACTCGCTGTCCCCTTAACCTTCCTGTGATCTCACTCTCTGTCCCATTAACTTCCCCTTGATCTCACTCTCTGTCCCTTTAACCTCCCCGTGATCTCACTCTCTGTCCCTTTAACCTCCCCGTGTTCTCACTCTCTGTCCCCTTAACCTCCCTGTGATCTCACTCTCTGTCACATTAACCTCCCCCTGATCTCACTCTCTATCCCTTTAACCTCCCCGTGATCACAATCTCTATACCTTAAAGCTCAGCGTGATATCACTCTCTGTCCCTTTAACCTCCCCGTGATGTCACTCTCTGTCCCATTAACCTCCCTTTGATCTCCCTCTCTGTCCCATTAACATCCCCCTGATTTCACTCTCTGTCCTCTTAACTTTCCCGTGATCTCACTCTCTACCCCTTAAACCTCCCCGTGATATCACTCTCTGTCCCATTAACCTCCCCGTGATCTCACTCTCTGTCCCATTAACCTCCCCGTGATATCACTCTCTCTCCCTTTAATCTCCCCGTGATCTCACTCTCTTTCCCTTTTACCTCCCCGTGATCTCACTCTCTGTCCCATTAACATCCCCCTGATCTCACTCTCTGTCCCCTTAAGTTTCCCACGAATTCACTCTCTATCCCTTAAACCTCCCCGTGATGTCACTCTCTGTCTCTTTAACCTCCCGGTGATCTCACTCTCTTATCCATTTAACCTCCCCGTCATCTAACTCTCTGTCACTTTAACCACCCCGTGATTTCACTCTCTGTCCCTTTAACCTCCCCGTGATCTCAATCTCTGTCCCTTTAACGTCCCAGGGATCTCACTCTGTCCCTTTAAACTCCCCGTGATCTCAATCTCTGTCCCTTTAACCTCCCTGTGATCTCATTCTCTGTCCCTTACACCTCCCCGTGATCTCACTCTCTGTCCCATTAACCTCTCCGTGATCTCACTCTCTCTCCCTTTAACATCCCCGTGATCTCATTCTCTGTCCCTTTAACTTCCCCGTGATCTCACTCTCTGTCCCTTTAACGTCCACGTGATCTCACTCTCTGTCCCTTTAACCTCCCCGTGGTCTCACTCTCTGTCCCTTTATCCTACCAGTGATCTCATTCACTGTCCCTTTAACCTCCCTGTGATCTAAATCTCTGTCCCTTTAACTTCCCAGTGATCTCACTCTCTGTCTCTCTAACCTCCCCGTGATATCACTCTCTGTCCCTTTAACCTCCCCGTGATCTCACTCTCTGTCCCTTTAACCTTCCCGTGATCTCACTCTCTGTATCTTTAACCTCCCGGTATTCTCACTCTCTGTCCCTTTAAACTGCCCGTGATCTCATTCTCTTACCCTTTAACCTTCCTGTGTTCTCATTATCTGTCCCTTTAAGCTCCCCGTGCTCTCAATCTCTGTCCCTTTAACCTCCTCGTGATCTCTGTTCGTCCCATTAAACACCCCGTGTTCTCACTCTCTGTCCCTTTAACTGCCCTGTGATCTCACTCTCTATCCCTTAAACCTCCCCGTGATATCATTCTCTGTCCCATTAACCTCCCCGTGATCTCACTCACTGTCCCTTTAACCTCCCCGTGATCTCACTCTCTGTTCCTTTAACCGCCCCGTGATCTCACTCTCTGTCCCTTTAACCTCCCAGTGCTCTCAATCTCTGTCCCTTTAACCTCCCCGTGTTCTCACTCGTTGTCCCATTAACCTCCCAGTGACCTCACTCTATCCCTTTAATCTCCCCGAGATCTCAAACTCTGTCCCTTTAACCTGCCCGTGATCTCTGTCTGTCCCTTAAACCTCCCCGTGATATCACTCTCTCTCCCTTTAATCTCCCCGTGATCTCACTCTCTTTCCCTTTTACCTCCCCGTGATCTCACTCTCTGTCCCTTTAACCTTCCCATGATCTAACTCTCCGTCCCTTTAACCTCCCCGTGATCTCACTCTCTGTCCCTTTAACCTTCCCATGATTTAACTCTCCGTCCCTTTAACCTCCCCGTGTTCTCACTCTCTGTCCCTTTAACCTCCCTGTGATCTCACTCTCTGCCCCATTAACGTCCAGCTGATCTCACAATCTGTCCCTTTAACCTCCCCATGAACTCAATCTCTGTCCCTTTAACTTCGCCGTGATCTCAATTTCTGTACCTTTAACCTCCCCGTGATCTCAGTCTCTGTCCCGTAGACCTTACCAAGATCTCACTATCTGTCCTTTATCCTCCCCGTGTTATCACTCTCTGTCCCTTTAACCTCACCGTGATATCACTCGCTGTCCCCTTAACCTTCCTGTGATCTCACTCTCTGTCCCTTTAACCTCCCCGCGATCTCACTCTCTGTCCCTTTAACCTCCCCGTGTTCTCACTCTCTGTCCCCTTAACCTCCCTGTGATCTCACTCTCTGTCACATTAACCTCCCCCTGATCTCACTCTCTATCCCTTTAACCTCCCCGTGATCACAATCTCTATCCCTTAAAGCTCAGCGTGATCTCACTCTCTGTCCCTTTAACCTCCCCGTGATCTAACTCTCTGTCGCTTTAACCTCCCCGTGATCTCACTCTCTGTCCCTTTAACCTCCCCGTGATCACACTCTATGTTCCGTTAACCTTCCCGTGATCTCACTCTCTGTCCGTTTAAACTTCCCGTGATCTCACTCTCTGTCCCTTTAATCTCCCCGTGTTCCCAAACTCTGTCCCTTTAACCTCCCCGTGATCTCTCTCTCTGTCCCTTTGACCTCCCCGTGATCTCACTCTCTGTCCCATTAACCTCGCCATGATCTCACTCTCTGTCGCTTTAACCTATCCGTGAAATCACTCTCTGTCCCGTTAACCACCCCGTGATCTAAATCTCTGTCCCTTTAACTTCCCAGTGATCTCATTCTCTCTCCCTTTAACATCCCCGTGATCTCACTCTCTGTCCCTTTAACTTCCCTGTTATCACACTCTCTGTCCCTTTAACCTGTCTGTGATCTCACTCTCTGTCCCTTTAACCTCCCCGTAAACTCACTCTCTGTCCCGTTTTCCTCCCCGTGATCTCACTTTCTGTCCCTTTAACTTCCCCGTGAACTCACTCTCTGTCCCTTTAACCTCCCCGTGAACTCACTCTATGTCCCGTTAACCTCCCCGTGATCTCACTCTCTGTCCCAATAACCTCCATTTGATCTCACTCTCTGTCCCTTTAACATTCCCGTGATTTCAATCTCTGACCCTTTAACATCCCCATGATCTCACTCTCTGTCCCTTTAACCTCCCCCTGAACTCACTCTCTATCCCTTAAACCTCCCCGTGATATCACTCCCTGTCCCTTTATCCTCCCCGTGATCTCACTCTCTGTCCCTTTAACCTCCCCGTGATCTCACTCTCTGGTTCATTAACCTCCCCCTGATCTCACTCTCGGTCCCCTTAACTTTCCCGTGATCTCACTATCTATCCCTTTACCCCTCCGTGATCTCAATCTCTGAAACTTTAACCTCCCCGTGATCTCACTCACTGTCCCTTTAACTTCCCCGTGATCTCACTCTCTGTCCCTTTAAGCACCCCGGGATCTCACTCTCTGTCCCATTAACCTCCCCGTGGTCTCAATTTCTGTCCCTTTAACCTCCCCGTGAACTCACACTCTGTCCCTTTAACCTCCCCGTGATCTCACTCTCTGTCCCTTTAACATCACCGTGACCTCACTCTCTGTCCAATCAACCTCCCAGTGTTCTCAATCTCTGTCCCTTTAACATCCCCGTGATCTCACTCTCTGTCCCTTTAACCTCCCTGTGATCTCACTCTCTGTCCCTTTAATCTCCCTGTGATCTCACTCTCTGTCCCTTTAACATCCCCGTGTTCTCACTCTATGCCCCTTTAACCTCCACGTAATCTCACACTCTGTGCCTTTAACCTCCCCGTCATCTCACTCTCTGTCCCTTTAACACTCCCGTGATCTCAATCTGTCCCTTTAACCTTCCCGTGATCTCAAACACTGTCGATTTACCCTGCCCGTGATCTCATTCTCTATCCCCTCATCCTCCCCGTGATCTCACTCTCTGTCCCTTTAACATACCCGTGAACTTACTCTCTGAACCATTAACCTCCCCGTCATCTCAATCTCAATCCCTTTAACGTCCCCGTGATCTCTCTCTCTGTCCACTTAATGTCCCCGTGATCTCACTCACTGTCCCTTTAACCTCCCCGTGATCTCACTCTCTCTCCTTTAACCTCCCCGGATTTCAGCCTCTGTCCCATAAACCTCCCCGTGATCACACTCTCTGTCCCGTTAAACTCCCCGTGATCTCAATCTCTGCCCCTTTATCCTCCCCGTGATCTCACTCTCTGTCCATTTAACCTCCCCGTGATCTCACACTCTGTCCCTTTAACCTCCCCGCGATCTCACTCTCTGTCCCTTAAACCACCCCGTGATCTCACTCTCTGTCCCTTTAACCACCCCGTGATCTCACTCTCTGTCCCTTTAACCTCCCCGTAATCTCACTCTCTGTCCCTTTAACGTCCCCGTGATCTCACTCTCTGTCCCTTTAAACACCCCGTGATCTCACGATCTGTCTTTTTAACCTTCCCGTGGACTCACTCTCTGTCTCTTTAACCTCCCGTGATCTCACTCACTGTCCCTTTAACCTCCGCGTCATCTCACTCTCTGTCCCTTTGAACTCACCGTGAACTCAATCTCAGTCCCTTTGAACTCCCCGTGATCTCACTCACTGTCCCTTTAACCTCCCCATGATCTCACTCTCTGTCCCTTTAACCTCCCCATGATTTCACCCACTGTCCCTTTAACCTCCCCATGATCTCACTCACTGAGTTATTTATCCTTTCCGTGATCTCACTCTGTGTCCCTTTCACTTTATCTGATTTCACTCTCTGTCCCTTTAACTGTGCCCGATCTCAATCTCTGTCCCTTTAACAGGCCCTGATCTCAATCTCTGTCCCTTTCACTGTCCCTGTTCTCACCCTCTGTCCCATTAACCTTTCCGTGATCTCACTCTCTGTCCCTTTAACCTCCCCTTGATCTCACTCTCTGTCCCTTTAACCTCCTCGTGATCTCTCTCTCTGTTCCTTTAACCTTCCCGTGATCACAGTCTCTGCCCTTTTAACCTCCCCGTCATCTAACTCTCTGTCCCTTTAACCGCCCCGTGATCTCACTCTCTGTCTCATTGAACTCCCCGTGATCTCAATCTCTGTCCCTTTAACAGTCCCTGTTCTCACTTTCTGACATTTTGACTGTCCCCGCTCTCACTCCCTGTGCCTTTAAACTTCCCGTGATCTCACCCTCTGTCCCTTTAACCTCCCCGATCTCACTCTCTGTCCCTTTAACCTCCCCTTGATCTCACTCTCTGTCCCTTTAACCTCCTCGTGATCTCTCTCTCTGTTCCTTTAACCTCCCCGTGATCACAGTCTCTGCCCTTTTAACCTCCCCGTCATCTAACTCTCTGTCCCTTTAACCGCCCCGTGATCTCACTCTCTGTCTCATTGAACTCCCCGTGATCTCAATCTCTGTCCCTTTAACAGTCCCTGTTCTCACTTTCTGACATTTTGACTGTCCCCGCTCTCACTCTCTGTGCCTTTAAACTTCCCGTGATCTCACTCTCTGTCTCTTTAACCTCCCCGATCTCAATCTCTGTCCCTTTAACCTACCCGTGATCTCACTCTCTTTCCATTTAACCTCCCCCTGATCTCACTCTCTGTCCTTTTAACCCACCCGTGATCTAACTCTCTGTGCCTATAATATCCCGTGATGTCTCTCTCTGTCCTTTTAAACTCCCCGTCATCTCTCGGTCTGTCCCTTTAACCTCCACGTCATCAAACTCTCTGTCCCTTTAAACTCCCCGTGATCCCACTCTGTGTACGTTTAACATCCCCATGATTTCACTCTCTGTCCCTTTAACCTCCCCGTGACCTCAATCTCTGTCCCTTTAACATCCCCGTGATCTCACTCTTTTTCCATTTAACCTCCCTGTGATCTCACTCTCTGTCCCTTTATCCTTTCCGTGATCTTACTCTCTGTCCCGTTAAACACCCCATGATCTCACTCTCTGTCCCTTTAACCTACCCGAGTTCTCACTCTCTGTCCCATTAACCTTACCGTGATCTCACTCTCTGTCCCTTTTACCTCCATGAGATCTCACTCTCTGTCCCTTTAACCTCCCCATGATCTCACTCTCTGGCCCTTTAACCTCCCCGTGATCTCACTCTCCGTCACTTTAACGTCCCCATGATCTCACTCACTGACCCTTTAACCTCCCCGTTATCTCACTCTCTGTCCCTTTAAACTCCCCATGATCTCAGTCTCTCTCCTTATAAACTCCCCGTGATCTCTCTCTCTGTCCCTTTAACCTTCCCGTGATCTCAATCTCTGTCCCTTTAACCTCCCCCTCATCTCACTCTCTGTCCCTTTAACCTCCCCGTGAACTCATTCTCTGTCCCTTTAACCACCCCGTGATCTCACTCCCTGTCCCTTTAACCTCCCCGTGATCTCACTCTCTGTCCCTTTAACCTCCCTGTGATCTCACTCTCTGTCGCTTTAACCTCCCCTTGATATCACTCACTGTCCGTTTAACCTCCCCGTGATCTCACTCTCTGTCGCTTTAACCTCCCCTTGATCTCACTCTCTGTCCCTTTAACCTCACCGTGATCTCAATCTCAGTCCCTTTAACCTCCCCGTGATCTCAATCTCTGTCCCTTTAACAGTCCATCTTCTCACTTACTGTTCCTTTGACTGTCCCCGATCTCAATCTCTGTCCCTTTAACCGCCCCGTGATATCAATCTCTGTCCCTTTAACCTCACTGTGATATCACTCTCTGTCCCTTTAACCTCCCCGTTATCTAACTCTCTGTCCCTTTAACCTCACCGTGATCTCAATCTCAGTCCCTTTAACCTGCCCGTGATCTGACTTTTTGTATGTTAAACCTCCTCGTTATTTCACTCTCTTTCCCTTTAACCTCCCCGTGATCTCGCTATCTGGCCCTTTAACCTCACTGTGATCTCACTCTCTGTCCCTTTAACCTCCCTGAGAACTCACTCACTTTCCATATAACCTCCCACAGATCACCCTCTGTCCTTTTAACTTCCCCGTGATCTCACCCTCTGTCCCCTTAACCTCCCCGTGATCTCAATTTCTGTCCCTTTAACTGTACCTGACCTCACTCTCTGTCCCTTTAACTGTGCCTGATTTCAAACTCAGTCCCTTTAACCTCAACGTGATCTACCTCTCTGGACCTTTAACATCCCAGTCATCTCACTCTCTGTCACTTTAACCTCCCGTTATCTCACACTCTGTCCCTATAACCTCCCCGTGATCTCTCTCTCTGTCCCTTTATACCTCCCCGTGATCTCAATCTCAGTCCCTTTAACCTCCCCGTGATCTCACTCTCTGTCCCTTTAACCTCCCCATGATCTCACTCTCTGTTCCTTTAACATCTCCGTGATCTCACTTTCTGTCCCTTTAAACTCTCCGTGTTCTTAATCTCTGGCCCGTTAAAATCCCCTTAACTCACTGTCTGTCCCATTAACCTCAACGTGATCTCACTCTCTGTCCCTTTAACCTCCCCGATATCTCACTCTCTGTCCCTTTAACTTCATCGTGATCTCACTCTGTGTATGTTTTATCTCCCCGTGATTTCACTCTCTGTCCCTTTAACCTCCCCGTGATCTCACTCTCTGTCCCTTTAACCACCCCGTGACGTCACTCTCTGGCCCTTTATCCTCCCCGTGATCTCACTCTCTGTCCCTTTAACTTCCCCGTGATCGCATTCTGTGTACGTTTAACCTCCCTGTGTTTTCACTCTCTTTCCCTTTAACCTCCCCGTGATCTCACCCTCTGTCCCCTTAACCTCCCCGTGATCTCACTCTCTGTCCATTTCACTGTATCTGGTCTTACTCTCTGTCCCTTTAACTGAGCCCGAATTAAATCTCTGTCCCTTTAACAGTCCCTGATCTCAATCTCTGTCCCTTTCACTGTCACTGTTCTCACTCTCTGTGCCTTTAACCTCCACGTGATCTCACTCACTGTCCCTTTTACCTCCCCGTGATCTCACTCACTGTCCCTTTAACCTCCCCGTGATCTCTCTCTCTCCCTTTAACGTCCCCGTGATCTCACTCTCTGTTCCTTTAACCCTCCCGTGATCTCACTATCTGTCCCTTTAACCTCCCCGTGATCTCAGTCTCTGTCCCTTTAACCTCCCCGTGATCTCACTCTCTGTCCCTTTAACATCTCCGTGATCTCAGTCTCTGTCACTTTAACATCCCCGTGAACTCACTCTCTGCCCCTTTAACCTCCCCGTGATCTCACTCTCTGTCCCTTTAACCTCCCCGTCATCTAACTCTCTGGTCCTTTAACCGCCCCGTGATCTCACTCTCTGTCTCTTTAACCTCCCCATGTTCTCAATCTCGGGCCCATAAACCTCCCCTTAACTCACTCTCTCTCCCTTTAACCTCCCCGTGATCTCACTCCATGTCCCTTTAACTCGCCGTTATCTCACTCTCTGACCCTTTAACCTCCCCGTGATCTCAGTCTCTGTCCCTTTCGCCTCCCCGTGATCTCAGGCTCTGTCCCTTTAACATCTCCTTGATCTCACTCTCTGTCCCTTTAACCTTGCCGTGTTCTCAAACTCTGGCCCTTTAACCTCCCCTTAACTAACTCTCTGTCCCTTTAACATCCCCGTGATCTCACTCTCTGTCCCTTTAACCTCCCCGTGATCTCACTCTCTGTCCCTTTAACCTCCCCGTGATCTCACTCTCTGTAGCTATAACCTCCCCGTGATTTCAATCTCTATCCCTTTAACGTCCCCGTAATCTCACTCTGTGTACGTTTAACCTCCTCGTGATCTCTCTCTCTGTCCCTTTAACCTCACCGTGAACTCAATCTCAGTCCCTTTAACCTCCCCGTGATCTCACTCACTGTCCCTTTAACCTCCCCATGATCTCACTCTCTGTCCCTTTAACATCTCTGTTTTCTCACTTTCTATCCCTTTGACCTCTACGTGTTCTCAATCTCTGGCCCTTTAACCTCCCCTTAACTCACTGTCTGTCCCTTTGACCTCAACGTGATCTCACTCTCTGTCCCTTTAACCTCCCCGTGATCTCACTCTCTGTCCCTTTAACCTCCCCGTGATCTCAGTCTGTGTACGTTAAACCACCCCGTGATTTCACTCTCTGTCCCTTTAACCTCCCTGTGATCTCACTCTCTGTCCCTTTAACCACCCCGTGATATCACTCTATGGCCCTTTATCCTCCCCGTGACCTCACATTCATTCCCTTTAACCTCCCCGTGATCTCACTCTCTGTCCCTTTAACCTCCCCGTGATCTCAGTCTGTGTACGTTAAACCACCCCGTGATTTCACTCTCTGTCCCTTTAACCTCCCTGTGATCTCACTCTCTGTCCCTTTAACCACCCCGTGATATCACTCAATGGCCCTTTATCCTCCCCGTGATCTCACATTCATTCCCTTTAACCTCCCCCAGATCACACTCTCTGTTCCTTTAACCTCTCCGTGATCTCACCTTCTGTCCCCTTAACCTCCCTGTGATCTCACTCTCTGTCCCTTTCACTGTATCTGATCTCACTCTCTGTCCCTTTAACTGAGCCCGATCTCAATCTCTGTCCCTTTAACAGTCACTGATCTCAATCTCTGGCCCTATTACTGTCCCTGTTCTCACTCACTGTCCCATTAACCACCTCGTGATCTCACTCTCTGTCCCTTTAACCTCTCCGTGATCTCACTCTATGTGCCTTTAATCTACTCGTGATCTCACTCTCTGTCACTTTAACGTGCCCGTGATCTCACTCTCCGTCCCATTAACATCTCCGTGATCTCACTCTCTGTCCCTTTAACCTCTCCGTGTTCTCAATCTCTGGCCCTTTAACCTCCCTTTAACTCACTCCCTGTCCCATTAACCTCAACGTGATCACACTCTCTGTCCTTTAAACCTCCCCGTGATCTCTCTCTGTCCCTTTAACTTCCCCGTGATCACACTCTCTGTCTCTTTATCCTACCCGTGATCACACTCTCTGTCCCTTTAACCTCCATGTGATCTCACTCTCTGTCCCTTTAACCTCCCCGTGATCTCACTCACTGTCCCTTTAACCTCCCCGTGATCTCACTCTCTGTCCCGTTCACCTCCCCGTGATCTCAATCTCTGTCCCTTTCACTGTATCTGATCTCACTCTCTGTCCCTTTAACTGAGCCCGATCTCAATCTCTGTCCCTTTAACAGTCCCTGATCTCAATTTCTGGCCCTTTCACTGTCCCTGTTCTCACTCTCTGTCCCATTAACCACCCCGTGATCTCACTCTCTGTCCCTTTAACCTCTCCGTGATCTCACTCTATGTGCCTTTAATCTACTCGTGATCTCACTCTCTGTCCCTTTAACCTCCCCGTGATCTCACTCACTGTCCCATTAACCTCCAAGTGATCTCACTCTCTGTCACTTTAACGTGCCCGTGATCTCACTCTCCGTCCCTTTAACATCTCCGTGATCTCACTCTCTGTCCCTTTAACTTCTTTGTGTTCTCAATCTCTGGCCCTTTAACCTCCCCTTAACTCACTCTCTGTCCCATTAACCTCAACGTGATCTCACTCTCTGTGCCTTTAACCTCCCCGTGATCTCTCTTCTGTCCCTTTAACTTCCCCGTGATCTCACTCTCTGTCTCTTTAACCTACCCGTGATCACACTCTCTGTCCCTTTAACCTCCCCGTGATCTCACTCTCTGTCCCTTTAACATCCACGAGATCTCACTCTCTTTCCCTTTAACCTCTCCGTGATCTCACTCTCTGTCCCGTTAACCTCCCCGTGATCTCACTCACTGTCCCTTTAACCTCCCCGTGATCTCACTCTCTGTCCCTTTAACCTCCCCGTCATCTCACTCTCTGTCCCTTTTACCTCCCCGAGATCTCACTGTCTGTCCCTTTAACATCCCCGTGATGTCACTCTCTATCCCTTTTATCTCCCCGTGATTCCACTCTCTGTCCCTTTAACCTCTCCGTGATCTCACTCTCTGTCCCTTTAACCTCCCCGGGATTTCACACTCTGTCCCTTTAACCTCCCCATGACCTCACTCCATGTCCCTTTTACTCCCCGTGATCTCTCTCCCTCAGAACTTTAAAACTCCCGTGATCTCAGACTCTGCCCCTTTAACAGTCCCTGTTCTCACTTACTGTTCCTTTGACTGTCCCCGATCTCAATCTCTGTCCCTTTAACCGCCCCGTGATATCAATCTCTGTCCCTTTAACCTCCCCGTGATCTCACTCTCTATCCCTTTAACCTCCCCGTGATCTCACTCTCTGTCCCTTTAAACTCCCCTTGATCTCACTCACTGTCCCTTTAACCCTCCCGTGATTTCACTCCCTGTCCCTTTAACCTCCCCGTGATCTCACTCTCTGTCCCTTTAACCTCCCCTTGATCTCACTCACTGTCCCTTTAACCTCCACGTAATCTCACTCTCTCTCCCTTTAACCTCACCGTGAACTCACTCTCTGTCCCTTTAACCTCACCGTGATTTCACTCTCTGTCCCTTTAACCAACCCGTGATCTCAATCTCTGTCCCTTTAACCTCCCCGTGATCTCATTCAGTGTCCCTTAAACCACACCGTGATATCACTCTCTCTCCCTTTAAACTCCACGTGATCTCATTCTCTGTCCCTTTAACAGTGCCCGAACTCAATCTCTATCCCGTTAACAGTCCCTGATCTCAATCTCTGTCCCTTTCACTGTCCATGTTCTCACTCTCTGTCCCATTAACCTACTCGTGATGTCACCTTCTGTCCCTTTAACATCCCTGTGATCTCACTCTCTGTCCCTTTAACCTCCCCATAATCTCACTCTCTGTCCCTTTAACCTCCCCGTGATCTCACTCTCTGTCCCTTTAACCTCCCCGTGATCTCACTCTCTGTCCCTTTAACCTCCCCGTGATCTCGCTCTGTACCTTTAACATCCCCGTGATCTCACTCTCTGTCCCTTTAACCTCCCCGTGATCTCACTCTCTGTCCCTTTAACCTCCCCGTGATCTCACTCTCTGTCCCTTTAACCTCCCCGTGATCTCACTCTCTATCCATTTTACCTCCCCGTGATCTTCTCTCCGTCCCTTTAACATCTCCGTGTTCTCTCTCTGTTCCTTTAAGCTGCCCGTGATCTCACTCTCTGTCCCTTTAGTCTCCTTGTGATCTCACTCTCTGTCCCTTTAACCTCCCCGCGATCTCACACTCTGTCCCTTTAACCTCCCGGTGATCTCACTCCATGTCCCTTTAACCTCCCCGTGATCTCAGTCACAGTCCCTTTAACCTCCCCATGATCTCACTCTCTGTCCCTTTAACAACTCCGTGATCTCACTCTCTGTCCCTTTAAACTCTCCGTGTTCTTAATCTCTGGCCCGTTAAACTCCCCTTAACTCATTGTCTGTCCCATTAACCTCAACGTGATCTCACTCTCTGGTCCTTTAACCTCCCCGTCATCTAACTCTCAGGTCCTTTAACCGCCCCGTGATCTCACTCTCTGTCTCTTTAACCTCCCCATGTTTTCAATCTCGGGCCCATAAACCTCCCCTTAACTCAATCTCTCTCCCTTTAACCTCCCCGTGATCTCACTCCATGTCCCTTTAACTCCCTGTTATCTCACTCTCTGTCCCTTTAACTCCCCGTGATCTCTCTTCTTCTGTCCTTTAAACCTCCCGTGATCTCAGTCTCTGTCCCTTTCGCCTCCCCGTGATATCAGGCTCTGTCCCTTTAACATCTCCGTGATCTCACTCTCTGTCCCTTTAACCTTGCCGTGTACTCAAACTCTGGCCCTTGAACCTCCCCTTAACTAACTCTCTGTCCTTTTAACCTCCCCGTGATCTCACTCTCTGTAGCTAAAACCTCCCCGTGATTTCAATCTGTGTCCCTTTAACGGCCCCGTGATATCAATCTCTCTCCCTTTAACCTCCCCGTGATCTCACTCCCTATCCCTTTAATGTCCCCGTAATCTCACTTTGTGTACGTTTAACCTCCTCGTGATCTCTCTCTCTGTCCCTTTAACCTCCCCATGATCTCAGTCTCTGTCCATATAAACTCCCCGTGATCTCTCTCTCTGTCCCTTTAACCTCCCCGTGAACTCAATTTCAGTCCCTTTAACCTCCCCGTGAACTCAATCTCAGTCCCTTTAACCTCCCCATGATCTCATTCTCTGTCCCTTTAACATCTCTGTTTTCTCACTTTCTATAACTTTAACCTCTCCGTGTTCTCAATCTCTGGCCCCTTAACCTCCCCTTAACTCACTGTCTGTCCCTTTAACCTCAACGTGATCTCACTCTCTGTCCCTTTAACCTCCCCGTGATCTCACTCTCTGTCCCTTTAACTTCCCCGTGATCTCACTCTCTGTCCCTTTAACCTCCCCGTGATCTCAGTCTGTGTACATTAAACCTCCCCGTGATTTCACTCTCTGTCCCTTTAACCTCCCCGTGATCTCACTCTCTGTCCCTTTAACCACCCTGTGATATCACTCTATGGCCCTTTAGTCTCCCCGTGATCTCACATTCTTTCCCTTTAACCACCCCGTGATATCACTCTATGGCCCTTTATCCTCCCCGTGATCTCCTCACACTCTTTCCCATTAACCTCCCCCAGATCACACTCTCTGTCCCTTTAACCTCTCCGTGATCTCACCTTCTGTCCCCTTAACCTCCCTGTGATCTCACTCTCTGTCCCTTTCACTGTATCTGATCTCACTCTCTGTCCCTTTAACTGAGCCCGATCTCAATCTCTGTCCCTTTAACAGTCCCTGATCTCAATCTCTGGCCCTTTCACTGTCCCTGTTCTCACTCTCTGTCCCATTAACCACCCAGTGATCTAACTCTCTGTCCCTTTAACCTCCCCATGATCTCAGTCTCTGTCCATATAAACTCCCCGTGATCTCTCTCTCTGTCCCTTTAACCTCCCCGTGAACTCAATCTTAGTCCCTTTAACCTCCCCGTGATCTCACTCACTGTCCCTTTAACCTCCCCATGATCTCATTCTCTGTCCCTTTAACATCTCTGTTTTCTCACTTTCTATAACTTTAACCTCTCCGTGTTCTCAATCTCTGGCCCCTTAACCTCCCCTTAACTCACTGTCTGTCCCTTTAACCTCAACGTGATCTCACTCTCTGTCCCTTTAACCTCCCCGTGATCTCACTCTCTGTCCCTTTAACTTCCCCGTGATCTCACTCTCTGTCCCTTTAACCTCCCCGTGATCTCAGTCTGTGTACATTAAACCTCCCCGTGATTTCACTCTCTGTCCCTTTAACCTCCCCGTGATCTCACTCTCTGTCCCTTTAACCACCCTGTGATATCACTCTATGGCCCTTTATCCTCCCCGTGATCTCACATTCTTTCCCTTTAACCACCCCGTGATATGACTCTATGGCCCTTTATCCTCCCCGTGATCTCCTCACACTCTTTCCCATTAACCTCCCCCAGATCACACTCTCTGTCCCTTTAACCTCTCCGTGATCTCACCTTCTGTCCCCTTAACCTCCCTGTGATCTCACTCTCTGTCCCTTTCACTGTATCTGATCTCACTCTCTGTCCCTTTAACTGAGCCCGATCTCAATCTCTGTCCCTTTAACAGTCCCTGATCTCAATCTCTGGCCCTTTCACTGTCCCTGTTCTCACTCTCTGTCCCATTAACCACCCAGTGATCTCACTCTCTGTCCCTTTAACCTCTCCGTGATCTCACTCTATGTGCCGTTAATCTACTCGTGATCTCACTCTCTGTCCCTTTAACCTCCCCGTGATCTCACTCACTGTCCCATTAACCTCCACGTGATCTCACTCTCTGTCCCTTTAACCTCCCCGTGATCTCACTCTCTGTCACTTTAACCTCACCGTGAACTCACTCTCTGCCCCTTTAACCTCCCCTTTTCACTCTCTCTCCCTTTAAAGTTCCCGTGATCTCAGTCTCTGCACCTATTAAACTTCCCGTCATCGAACTCTCTGTCCCTTTAACCGCCCCGTGATCTCACTCTCTGTCCCTTTACCCTCCCCGTGATCTCACTCTCTGTCCCTTTAACCCACCCGTGATCTCACTCTCTGTCCCTTTAACCCACCCGTGATCTCACTCTCTGTCCCTTTAACCTCTCCGTGTTCTCAATCTCTGGCCCTTTAACCTCCCCTTAACTCACTCTCTGTCCCATTAGCCTCAACGTGATCTCACTCTCTGTGCCTTTAACCTCCCCGTGATCTCTCTCTCTGTCCCTTTAACTTCCCCGCGATCTCACTCTCTGTCTCTTTATCCTACCCGTGATCACACTCTCTGTCCCTTTAACCTCCCCGTGATCTCACTCTCTGTCCCTTTAAACTCCACGTGATCTCACTCTCTGTCCCTTTAACCTCCCCGTGATCTCACTCTCTGTCCCTTTAACCTCCCAGTGATCTCACTCTCTGTCCCTTTAACCTCTCCGTGTTCTCAATCTCTGGCCCTTTAACCTCCCCTTAACTCACTCTCTGTCCCATTAGCCTCAACGTGATCTCACTCTCTGCGCCTTTAACCGCCCCGTGATCTCACTCTCTATCCCTTTAACCTCCCCGTGATCTCACTCACTGTCCCATTAACCTCCACGTGATCTCACTCTCTGTCCCTTTAACCTCCCCGTGATCTCACTCTCTGTCCCTTTAACCTCACCGTGAACTCACTCTCTGCCCCCTTAACCTCCCCTTTTCACTCTCTGTCCCTTTAACCTACCCGTGACCTCGCTGTCTGGCCCTTTAGCCTCACCGTGATTTCACTCTCTGTACCTTTAACCTCCCCGTGATCTCAATCTCTGTCCCTTTAACCTCCCCATGATCTCACTCTCTGTCCCTTAAACCACCCCGTGATATCACTCTCTCTCCCTTTAAAGTTCCCGTGATCTCAGTCTCTGCACCTATTAAACTTCCCGTCATCGAACTCTCTGTCCCTTTAACCGCCCCGTGATCTCACTCTCTGTCCCTTTACCCTCCCCGTGATCTCACTCTCTGTCCCTTTAACCCACCCGTGATCTCACTCTCTGTCCCTTTAACCTCTCCGTGTTCTCAATCTCTGGCCCTTTAACCTCCCCTTAACTCACTCTCTGTCCCATTAGCCTCAACGTGATCTCACTCTCTGTGCCTTTAACCTCCCCGTGATCTCTCTCTCTGTCCCTTTAACTTCCCCGCGATCTCACTCTCTGTCTCTTTATCCTACCCGTGATCACGCTCTCTGTCCCTTTAACCTCCCCGTGATCTCACTCTCTGTCCCTTTAACCTCCACGTGATCTCACTCTCTGTCCCTTTAACCTCCCCGTGATCTCACTCTCTGTCCCTTTAACCTCCCCGTGATCTCACTCTCTGTCCCTTTAACCTCTCCGTGTTCTCAATCTCTGGCCCTTTAACCTCCCCTTAACTCACTCTCTGTCCCATTAGCCTCAACGTGATCTCACTCTCTGTGCCTTTAACCGCCCCGTGATCTCACTCTCTGTCTCTTTAACCTCCCCATGTTCTCAATCTCGGGCCCATAAAACTCCCCTTAACTCAATCTCTCTCCCTTTAACCTCCC
This sequence comes from Cetorhinus maximus, assembly GCF_964194155.1. Classification (NCBI taxonomy): domain Eukaryota; kingdom Metazoa; phylum Chordata; class Chondrichthyes; order Lamniformes; family Cetorhinidae; genus Cetorhinus; species Cetorhinus maximus. Next base: position 96,792 of record NW_027596986.1, on the reverse strand, counting down.
CGTGATCTCACTCCATGTCCCTTTAACTCCCTGTTATCTCACTCTCTGTCCCTTTAACTCCCCGTGATCTCTCTCCCTCTGTCCTTTAAACCTCCCGTGATCTCAGTCTCTGTCCCTTTTGCCTCCCCGTGATATCAGGCTCTGTCCCTTTAACATCTCCGTGATCTCACTCTCTGTCCCTTTAACCTTGCCGTGTACTCAAACTCTGGCCCTTGAACCTCCCCTTAACTAACTCTCTGTCCCTTTAACCTCCCCGTGATCTCACTCTCTGTAGCTAAAACCTCCCCGTGATTTCAATCTGTGTCCCTTTAACGGCCCCGTGATATCAATCTCTCTCCCTTTAACCTCCCCGTGATCTCACTCCCTATCCCTTTAATGTCCCCGTAATCTCACTCTGTGTACGTTTAACCTCCTCGTGATCTCTCTCTCTGTCCCTTTAACCTCCCCATGATCTCAGTCTCTGTCCATATAAACTCCCCGTGATCTCTCTCTCTGTCCCTTTAACCTCCCCGTGAACTCAATCTCAGTCCCTTTAACCTCCCCGTGATCTCACTCACTGTCCCTTTAACCTCCCCATGATCTCACTCTCTGTCCCTTTAACATCTCTGTTTTCTCACTTTCTATAACTTTAACCTCTCCGTGTTCTCAATCTCTGGCCCCTTAACCTCCCCTTAACTCACTGTCTGTCCCTTTAACCTCAACGTGGTCTCACTCTCTGTCCCTTTAACCTCCCCGTGATCTCACTCTCTGTCCCTTTAACTTCCCCGTGATCTCACTCTCTGTCCCTTTAACCTCCCCGTGATCTCAGTCTGTGTACATTAAACCTCCCCGTGATTTCACTCCCTGTCCCTTTAACCTCCCCGTGTTCTCACTCTCTGTCCCTTTAACCACCCCGTGATATCACTCTATGGCCCTTTATCCTCCCCGTGATCTCACATTCTTTCCCTTTAACCACCCCGTGATATCACTCTATGGCCCTTTATCCTCCCCGTGATCTCACACTCTTTCCCATTAACCTCCCCCAGATCACACTCTCTGTCCCTTTAACCTCTCCGTGATCTCACCTTCTGTCCCCTTAACCTCCCTGTGATCTCACTCTCTGTCCCTTTCACTGTATCTGATCTCACTCTCTGTCCCTTTAACTGAGCCCGATCTCAATCTCTGTCCCTTTAACAGTCCCTGATCTCAATCTCTGGTCCTTTCACTGTCCCTGTTCTCACTCTCTGTCCCATTAACCACCCAGTGATCTCACTCTCTGTCCCTTTAACCTCCCCGTGATCTCACTCACTGTCCCATTAACCTACACGTGATCTCACTCTCTGTCCCTTTAACCTCCCCGTGATCTCACTCTCTGTCACTTTAACGTGCCCGTGATCTCACTCTCCGTCCCTTTAACATCTCCGTGATCTCACTCTCTGTCCCTTTAACCTCTCCGTGTTCTCAATCTCTGGCCCTTTAACCTCCCCTTAACTCACTCTCTGTCCCATTAGCCTCAACGTGATCTCACTCTCTGCGCCTTTAACCGCCCCGTGATCTCACTCTCTATCCCTTTAACCTCCCCTTGATCTCACTCACTGTCCCATTAACCTCCACGTGATCTCACTCTCTGTCCCTTTAACCTCCCCGTGATCTCACTCTCTGTCCCTTTAACCTCACCGTGAACTCACTCTCTGCCCCCTTAACCTCCCCTTTTCACTCTCTGTCCCTTTAACCTACCCGTGACCTCGCTGTCTGGCCCTTTAGCCTCACCGTGATTTCACTCTCTGTACCTTTAACCTCCCCGTGATCTCAATCTCTGTCCCTTTAACCTCCCCATGATCTCACTCTCTGTCCCTTAAACCACCCCGTGATATCACTCTCTCTCCCTTTAAAGTTCCCGTGATCTCAGTCTCTGCACCTATTAAACTTCCCGTCATCGAACTCTCTGTCCCTTTAACCGCCCCGTGATCTCACTCTCTGTCCCTTTACCCTCCCCGTGATCTCACTCTCTGTCCCTTTAACCCACCCGTGATCTCACTCTCTGTCCCTTTAACCTCTCCGTGTTCTCAATCTCTGGCCCTTTAACCTCCCCTTAACTCACTCTCTGTCCCATTAGCCTCAACGTGATCTCACTCTCTGTGCCTTTAACCTCCCCGTGATCTCTCTCTCTGTCCCTTTAACTTCCCCGCGATCTCACTCTCTGTCTCTTTATCCTACCCGTGATCACGCTCTCTGTCCCTTTAACCTCCCCGTGATCTCACTCTCTGTCCCTTTAACCTCCACGTGATCTCACTCTCTGTCCCTTTAACCTCCCCGTGATCTCACTCTCTGTCCCTTTAACCTCCCCGTGATCTCACTCTCTGTCCCTTTAACCTCTCCGTGTTCTCAATCTCTGGCCCTTTAACCTCCCCTTAACTCACTCTCTGTCCCATTAGCCTCAACGTGATCTCACTCTCTGTGCCTTTAACCGCCCCGTGATCTCACTCTCTGTCTCTTTAACCTCCCCATGTTCTCAATCTCGGGCCCATAAAACTCCCCTTAACTCAATCTCTCTCCCTTTAACCTCCCCGTGATCTCACTCCATGTCCCTTTAACTCCCTGTTATCTCACTCTCTGTCCCTTTAACTCCCCGTGATCTCTCTCCCTCTGTCCTTTAAACCTCCCGTGATCTCAGTCTCTGTCCCTTTTGCCTCCCCGTGATATCAGGCTCTGTCCCTTTAACATCTCCGTGATCTCACTCTCTGTCCCTTTAACCTTGCCGTGTACTCAAACTCTGGCCCTTGAACCTCCCCTTAACTAACTCTCTGTCCCTTTAACCTCCCCGTGATCTCACTCTCTGTAGCTAAAACCTCCCCGTGATTTCAATCTGTGTCCCTTTAACGGCCCCGTGATATCAATCTCTCTCCCTTTAACCTCCCCGTGATCTCACTCCCTATCCCTTTAATGTCCCCGTAATCTCACTCTGTGTACGTTTAACCTCCTCGTGATCTCTCTCTCTGTCCCTTTAACCTCCCCATGATCTCAGTCTCTGTCCATATAAACTCCCCGTGATCTCTCTCTCTGTCCCTTTAACCTCCCCGTGACCTCAATCTCAGTCCCTTTAACCTCCCCGTGATCTCACTCACTGTCCCTTTAACCTCCCCATGATCTCACTCTCTGTCCCTTTAACATCTCTGTTTTCTCACTTTCTATAACTTTAACCTCTCCGTGTTCTCAATCTCTGGCCCCTTAACCTCCCCTTAACTCACTGTCTGTCCCTTTAACCTCAACGTGGTCTCACTCTCTGTCCCTTTAACCTCCCCGTGATCTCACTCTCTGTCCCTTTAACTTCCCCGTGATCTCACTCTCTGTCCCTTTAACCTCCCCGTGATCTCAGTCTGTGTACATTAAACCTCCCCGTGATTTCACTCCCTGTCCCTTTAACCTCCCCGTGTTCTCACTCTCTGTCCCTTTAACCACCCCGTGATATCACTCTATGGCCCTTTATCCTCCCCGTGATCTCACATTCTTTCCCTTTAACCACCCCGTGATATCACTCTATGGCCCTTTATCCTCCCCGTGATCTCACACTCTTTCCCATTAACCTCCCCCAGATCACACTCTCTGTCCCTTTAACCTCTCCGTGATCTCACCTTCTGTCCCCTTAACCTCCCTGTGATCTCACTCTCTGTCCCTTTCACTGTATCTGATCTCACTCTCTGTCCCTTTAACTGAGCCCGATCTCAATCTCTGTCCCTTTAACAGTCCCTGATCTCAATCTCTGGCCCTTTCACTGTCCCTGTTCTCACTCTCTGTCCCATTAACCACCCAGTGATCTCACTCTCTGTCCCTTTAACCTCCCCGTGATCTCACTCACTGTCCCATTAACCTACACGTGATCTCACTCTCTGTCCCTTTAACCTCCCCGTGATCTCACTCTCTGTCACTTTAACGTGCCCGTGATCTCACTCTCCGTCCCTTTAACATCTCCGTGATCTCACTCTCTGTCCCTTTAACCTCTCCGTGTTCTCAATCTCTGGCCCTTTAACCTCCCCTTAACTCACTCTCTGTCCCATTAACCTCAACGTGATCTCACTCTCTGTCCCTTTAACAGTGCCCGAACTCTATCTCTATCCGGTTAACAGTCCCTGATCTCAATCTCTGTCCCTTTCACTGTCCATGTTCTCACTCTCTGTCCCATTAACCTACTCGTGATGTCACCTTCTGTCCCTTTAACATCCCTGTGATCTCACTCTCTGTCCCTTTAACTTCCCCATAATCTCACTCTCTGTCACTTTAACCTCCCCGTGATCTCGCTCTGTACCTTTAACATCCCCGTGATCTCACTCTCTGTCCCTTTAACCTCCCCGTGATCTCACTCTCTGTCCCTTTAACCTCCCCGTGATCTCACTCTCTGTCCCTTTAACCTCCCCGTGATCTCACTCTCTATCCATTTTACCTCCCCGTGATCTCACTCTCCGTCCCTTTAACATCTCCGTGTTCTCTCTCTGTTCCTTTAACCTGCCCGTGATCTCACTCTCTGTCCCTTTAACCTCCCCGTGATGTCTCTCTCTGTCCCTTTAACTTCCCCGCGATCTCACTCTCTGTCTCTTTATCCTACCCGTGATCACATTCTCTGTCCCTTTAACCTCCCCGTGATCTCACTCTCTGTCCCTTTAACCTCCCCGTGATCTCACTCTCTGTCCCTTTAACCTCCCCGTGATCTCACTCTCTGTCCCTTTAACCTCCCCGTGATCTCACTCTCTGTCCCTTTAACCTCTCCGTGTTCTCAATCTCTGGCCCTTTAACCTCCCCTTAACTCACTCTCTGTCCCATTAGCCTCAACGTGATCTCACTCTCTGTGCCTTTAACCTCCCCGTGATCTCTCTCTCTGTCCCTTTAACATCCCCGTGATCTCACTCTCTGTCCCTTTAACCTCCCCGTGATCTCACTCTCTGTCCCTTTAACTTCCCCGTGATCTCACTCTCTGTCCCGTTAACCACCCCGTGATCTCAATCTCTGTCCCTTTAACAGTCCCTGTTCTCACTTTCTGTCATTTTGACTATCCCCGATCTCAATCCCTGTCCCATTAACCTCCCCGTGATCTCCATCTCTGTCCCTTTAACCTCCCCGTGATCTCACTCTCTGTCCCTTTCACCTCCCCTTGATCTCACTCACTGTCCCTTTAACCCTCCCGTGATTTCACTCCCTGTTCCTTTAACCTCCCCGTGATCTCACTCACTGTCCCTTTAACCTCCCCTTGATCTCACTCACTGTCCCTTTAACCTCCACGTAATCTCACTCTCTGTCCCTTTAACCTCACCGTGAACTCACTCTCTGCCCCTATAACCTCCCCTTGATTTCACTCTCTGTCCCTTTAACCTCACCGTGATTTCACTCTCTGACCCTTTAACCAACCCGTGATCTCAATCTCTGTCCCTTTAACTTCTCCGTGATCTCACTCTCTGTCCCTTAAACCACACCGTGATATCACTCTCTCTCCCTTTTAACTCCACATGATCTCACTCTCTGTCCCTTTAACAGTGCCCCAACTCAATCTCTATCCCGTTAACAGTCCCTGATCTCAATCTCTGTCCATTTCACTGTCCATGTTCTCACTCTCTGTCCCATTAACCTACTCGTGACGTCATCTTCTGTCCCTTTAACATCCCTGTGATCTCACTCTCTGTCCCTTTAACCTCCCCGTAATCTCACTCTCTGTCCCTTTAACCTCCCCGTGATCTCGCTCTGTACCTTTAACCTCCCCGTGATCTCACTCTCTGTCCCTTTAACCTCCCCGTGATCTCACTCTCTGTCCCTTTAACCTCCCCGTGATCTCAGTCTCTGTCCCTTTAACCTCCCCGTGATCTCACTCTCTATCCATTTTACCTCCCCGTGATCTCACTCTCCGTCCCTTCAACATCTCCGTGTTCTCTCTCTGTTCATTTAACCTGCCCGTGATCTCACTCTCTGTCCCTTTAGTCTCCCCGTGATCTCACTCTCTGTCCCTTTAACCTCCCCGCGAACTCACACTCTGTCCCTTTAACCTCCCGGTGATCTCACTCCATGTCCCTTTAACTCCCCGTGATCTCACTCTCTGTCCCTTTAACTCCCCGTGATCTCAATCTCAGTCCCTTTAACCTCCCCGTGATCACACTCTCCGTCCCTTTAACATCTCCGTGATCTCACTCTCTGTCCCTTTAACCTCTCCGTCTTCTCAATCTCTGGCCCTTTAACCTCCCCTTAACTCACTCTCTGTCCCATTAACCTCAACGTGATCTCACTCTCTGTCCCTTTAACCTCCCCGTGATCTCACTCTCTGTCCCTTTAACCTCCCCGTGATCTCACTCTCTGTCCCTTTAACCTCCCCGTGATCTCTCTCTCTGTCCCTTTAACATCCCCGCGATCTCACTCTCTGTCTCTTTATCCTACCCGTGATCACACTCTCTGTCCCTTTAACCTCCCCGTGATCTCACTCTCTGTCCCTTTAACCTCCACGTGATCTCACTCTCTGTCCCTTTAACCTCCCCGTGATCTCACTCTCTGTCCCTTTAACTTCCCCGTGATCTCACTCTCTGTCCCGTTAACCACCCCGTGATCTCAATCTCTGTCCCTTTAACAGTCCCTGTTCTCACTTTCTGTCATTTTGACTATCCCCGATCTCAATCTCAGTCCCTTTAACCTCCCCGTGATCACACTCTCCGTCCCTTTAACATCTCCGTGATCTCACTCTCTGTCCCTTTAACCTCTCCGTCTTCTCAATCTCTGGCCCTTTAACCTCCCCTTAACTCACTCTCTGTCCCATTAACCTCAACGTGATCTCACTCTCTGTCCCTTTAACCTCCCCGTGATCTCACTCTCTGTCCCTTTAACCTCCCCGTGATCTCACTCTCTGTCCCTTTAACCTCCCCTTAACTCACTCTCTGTCCCATTAACCTCAACGTGATCTCACTCTCTGTCCCTTTAACCTCCCCGTGATCTCACTCTCTGTCCCTTTAACTTCCCCATAATCTCACTCTCTGTCACTTTAACCTCCCCGTGATCTCGCTCTGTACCTTTAACCTGCCCGTGATCTCACTCTCTGTCCCTTTAACCTCCCCGTGATGTCTCTCTCTGTCCCTTTAACTTCCCCGCGATCTCACTCTCTGTCTCTTTATCCTACCCGTGATCACATTCTCTGTCCCTTTAACCTCCCCGTGATCTCACTCTCTGTCCCTTTAACCTCCCCGTGATCTCACTCTCTGTCCCTTTAACCTCCCCGTGATCTCACTCTCTGTCCCTTTAACCTCCCCGTGATCTCACTCTCTGTCCCTTTAACCTCTCCGTGTTCTCAATCTCTGGCCCTTTAACCTCCCCTTAACTCACTCTCTGTCCCATTAGCCTCAACGTGATCTCACTCTCTGTGCCTTTAACCTCCCCGTGATCTCTCTCTCTGTCCCTTTAACATCCCCGCGATCTCACTCTCTGTCTCTTTATCCTACCCGTGATCACACTCTCTGTCCCTTTAACCTCCCCGTGATCTCACTCTCTGTCCCTTTAACCTCCACGTGATCTCACTCTCTGTCCCTTTAACCTCCCCGTGATCTCACTCTCTGTCCCTTTAACTTCCCCGTGATCTCACTCTCTGTCCCGTTAACCACCCCGTGATCTCAATCTCTGTCCCTTTAACAGTCCCTGTTCTCACTTTCTGTCATTTTGACTATCCCCGATCTCAATCCCTGTCCCATTAACCTCCCCGTGATCTCCATCTCTGTCCCTTTAACCTCCCCGTGATCTCACTCTCTGTCCCTTTCACCTCCCCTTGATCTCACTCACTGTCCCTTTAACCCTCCCGTGATTTCACTCCCTGTTCCTTTAACCTCCCCGTGATCTCACTCACTGTCCCTTTAACCTCCCCTTGATCTCACTCACTGTCCCTTTAACCTCCACGTAAACTCACTCTCTGTCCCTTTAACCTCACCGTGAACTCACTCTCTGCCCCTATAACCTCCCCTTGATTTCACTCTCTGTCCCTTTAACCTCACCGTGATTTCACTCTCTGACCCTTTAACCAACCCGTGATCTCAATCTCTGTCCCTTTAACTTCTCCGTGATCTCACTCTCTGTCCCTTAAACCACACCGTGATATCACTCTCTCTCCCTTTTAACTCCACATGATCTCACTCTCTGTCCCTTTAACAGTGCCCCAACTCAATCTCTATCCCGTTAACAGTCCCTGATCTCAATCTCTGTCCATTTCACTGTCCATGTTCTCACTCTCTGTCCCATTAACCTACTCGTGACGTCATCTTCTGTCCCTTTAACATCCCTGTGATCTCACTCTCTGTCCCTTTAACCTCCCCGTAATCTCACTCTCTGTCCCTTTAACCTCCCCGTGATCTCGCTCTGTACCTTTAACCTCCCCGTGATCTCAATCTCTGTCCCTTTAACCTCCCCGTGATCTCACTCTCTGTCCCTTTAACCTCCCCGTGATCTCAGTCTCTGTCCCTTTAACCTCCCCGTGATCTCACTCTCTATCCATTTTACCTCCCCGTGATCTCACTCTCCGTCCCTTCAACATCTCCGTGTTCTCTCTCTGTTCATTTAACCTGCCCGTGATCTCACTCTCTGTCCCTTTAGTCTCCCCGTGATCTCACTCTCTGTCCCTTTAACCTCCCCGCGAACTCACACTCTGTCCCTTTAACCTCCCGGTGATCTCACTCCATGTCCCTTTAACTCCCCGTGATCTCACTCTCTGTCCCTTTAACTCCCCGTGATCTCAATCTCAGTCCCTTTAACCTCCCCGTGATCACACTCTCCGTCCCTTTAACATCTCCGTGATCTCACTCTCTGTCCCTTTAACCTCTCCGTCTTCTCAATCTCTGGCCCTTTAACCTCCCCTTAACTCACTCTCTGTCCCATTAACCTCAACGTGTTCTCACTCTCTGTCCCTTTAACCTCCCCGTGATCTCACTCTCTGTCCCTTTAACCTCCCCGTGATCTCATTCTCTGTCCCTTTAACCTCCCCGTGATCTCTCTCTCTGTCCCTTTAACATCCCCGCGATCTCACTCTCTGTCTCTTTATCCTACCCGTGATCACACTCTCTGTCCCTTTAACCTCCCCGTGATCTCACTCTCTGTCCCTTTAACCTCCACGTGATCTCACTCTCTGTCCCTTTAACCTCCCCGTGATCTCACTCTCTGTCCCTTTAACTTCCCCGTGATCTCACTCTCTGTCCCGTTAACCACCCCGTGATCTCAATCTCTGTCCCTTTAACAGTCCCTGTTCTCACTTTCTGTCATTTTGACTATCCCCGATCTCAATCCCTGTCCCATTAACCTCCCCGTGATCTCCATCTCTGTCCCTTTAACCTCCCCGTGATCTCACTCTCTGTCCCTTTCACCTCCCCTTGATCTCACTCACTGTCCCTTTAACCCTCCCGTGATTTCACTCCCTGTTCCTTTAACCTCCCCGTGATCTCACTCACTGTCCCTTTAACCTCCCCTTGATCTCACTCACTGTCCCTTTAACCTCCACGTAATCTCACTCTCTGTCCCTTTAACCTCACCGTGAACTCACTCTCTGCCCCTATAACCTCCCCTTGATTTCACTCTCTGTCCCTTTAACCTCACCGTGATTTCACTCTCTGACCCTTTAACCAACCCGTGATCTCAATCTCTGTCCCTTTAACTTCTCCGTGATCTCACTCTCTGTCCCTTAAACCACACCGTGATATCACTCTCTCTCCCTTTTAACTCCACATGATCTCACTCTCTGTCCCTTTAACAGTGCCCCAACTCAATCTCTATCCCGTTAACAGTCCCTGATCTCAATCTCTGTCCATTTCACTGTCCATGTTCTCACTCTCTGTCCCATTAACCTACTCGTGACGTCATCTTCTGTCCCTTTAACATCCCTGTGATCTCACTCTCTGTCCCTTTAACCTCCCCGTAATCTCACTCTCTGTCCCTTTAACCTCCCCGTGATCTCGCACTGTACCTTTAACCTCCCCGTGATCTCACTCTCTGTCCCTTTAACCTCCCCGTGATCTCACTCTCTGTCCCTTTAACCTCCCCGTGATCTCAGTCTCTGTCCCTTTAACCTCCCCGTGATCTCACTCTCTATCCATTTTACCTCCCCGTGATCTCACTCTCCGTCCCTTCAACATCTCCGTGTTCTCTCTCTGTTCATTTAACCTGCCCGTGATCTCACTCTCTGTCCCTTTAGTCTCCCCGTGATCTCACTCTCTGTCCCTTTAACCTCCCCGCGAACTCACACTCTGTCCCTTTAACCTCCCGGTGATCTCACTCCATGTCCCTTTAACTCCCCGTGATCTCACTCTCTGTCCCTTTAACTCCCCGTGATCTCAATCTCAGTCCCTTTAACCTCCCCGTGATCACACTCTCCGTCCCTTTAACATCTCCGTGATCTCACTCTCTGTCCCTTTAACCTCTCCGTCTTCTCAATCTCTGGCCCTTTAACCTCCCCTTAACTCACTCTCTGTCCCATTAACCTCAACGTGATCTCACTCTCTGTCCCTTTAACCTCCCCGTGATCTCACTCTCTGTCCCTTTAACCTCCCCGTGATCTCACTCTCTGTCCCTTTAAACTCCCCGTGATCTCACTCTCTGTCCCTTTAACCTCCATGTGATCTCACTCTCTGTCCCTTTAACCTCCCCGTGATCTCACTCTCTGTCCCGTTAACCTCCCCGTGATCTCAATCTCTGTCCCTTCAACAGTCCCTGTTCTCAATTTCTATCCTTTTGACTGTCCCCGATCTCAATCTCTGTCCCTTTAACCTCCCCGTGATCTCCATCTCTGTCCCTTTTACGTCCCCGAAATCTCACTGTCTGTCCCTTTAACATCCCCTGATCTCACTCTCTATCCCTTTTATCTCCCCGTGATTTCACTCTCTATCCCTTTAACCTCCCCGTGATCTCACTCTCTGTCCCTTTAACCTCCCCGTGATCTCACTCTCAGTCCCTTTAACCTACCCGTGAACTCAGTCTCTGTGATTTTATCCTCCCCGTCATCTAACCTTCTGTCCCTTTAACCTCCCCGGGATTTCACACTCTGTCCCTTTAACCTCCCCGTGAACTCACTCTCTGTACATTTAGCCTCCCCGTGATCTCACTCTCTGTCCCTTTAACCTCCCCTTGATCTCACTCACTGTCCCTTTAACCTCCACGTAATCTCACTCTCTGTCCCTTTACCCTCACCGTGATCTCACTCTCTGTCCCTTTAACCTCACCGTGAACTCACTCTCTGCCCCTTTAACCTCCCCTTGATTTCACTCTCTGTCCCTTTAACCTACCCGTGATCTCGCTGTCTGGCCCTTTAACCTCACCGTGATTTCACTCTCTGTACCTTTAACCTCCCCGTGATCTCAATCTCTGTCCCTTTAACCTCCCCGTGATCTCACTCTCTGTCCCTTAAACCACCCCGTGATATCACTCTCTCTCCCTTTAATGTCCCCGTGATCTCAGTCTCTGCCCTTTTAAACTTCCCGTCATCGAACTCTCTGTCCCTTTAACCGCCCCGTGATCTCACTCTCTGTCCCTTTACCCTCCCCTTGATCTCACTCTCTGTCCCTTTAACCCACCCGTGATCTCACTCTCTTTCCCTTTAACCTCTCCGTGTTCTCAATCTCTGGCCCTTTAACCTCCCCTTAACTCACTCTCTGTCCCATTAGCCTCAACGTGATCTCACTCTCTGTGCCTTTAACCTCCCCGTGATCTCTCTCTCTGTCCCTTTAACTTCCCCGTGATCTCACTCTCGGTCTCTTTATCCTACCCTTGATCTCACTCTCTGTCCCTTTAACCTCCAGGTGATCTCATTCTCTGTCCCTTTAACCTCCCCGTGATCTCACTCTCTGTCCCTTTAACCTCCCCGTGATCTCACTCTCTGTCCCGTTAACCTCCCCGTGATCTCAATCTCTGTCCCTTCAACAGTCCCTGTTCTCACTTTCTATCCTTTTGACTGTCCCCGATCTCAATCTCTGTCCCTTTAACCTCCCCGTGATCTCCATCTCTGTCCCTTTTACCTCCCCGAAATCTCACTCTGTCCCTTTAACATCCCCGTGATTTCACTCTCTGTCCCTTTAACCTCCCCGTGATCTCACTCTCTGTCCCTTTAACCTCCCCGTGATCTCATTCTCTGTCCCGTTAACCTCCCCGTGATCTCACTCTCTGTCCCGTTAACCTCCCCGTGATCTCAATCTCTGTCCCTTCAACAGTCCCTGTTCTCACTTTCTATCCTTTTGACTGTCCCCGATCTCAATCTCTGTCCCTTTAACCTCCCTGTGATCTCCATCTCTGTCCCTTTTACCTCCCCGAAATCTCACTGTCTGTCCCTTTAACCTCCCCGTGATCTCACTCTCAGTCCCTTTAACCTACCCGTGATCTCAGTCTCTGTGATTTTATCCTCCCCGTCATCTAACCTTCTGGCCCTTTAACCGCCCCGTGATCTCACTCTCTGTCTCTTTAACCTCCCCATGTTCTCAATCCCAGGCCCATAAACCTCCCCTTAACTCACTCTCAGTCCCTTTAACCTCTCCGTGATCTCACTCTCTGTCCCTTTAACCTCCCCGTGACCTCACTCCATGTCCATTTTACTCCCCGTGATCTCTCTCCCTCTGTCCTTTAAACCACCCGTTGTCTCAGTCTCTGTCCCTTTAACAGTCCCTGTTCTCACTTACTGTTCCTTTGACTGTCCCCGATCTCAATCTCTGTGCCTTTAACCGCCCCGTGATATCAATCTCTGTCCCTTTAACCTCCCCGTGATCTCACTTTCTGTACATTTAGCCTCCCCGTGATCTCACTCTCTGTCCCTTTAACCTCCCCTTGATCTCACTCACTGTCCCTTTAACCTCCACGTAATCTCACTCTCTGTCCCTTTACCCTCCCCGTGATCTCACTCTCTGTCCCTTTAACCCACCCGTGATATCACTCTCTGTCCCTATAACATCCCGTGATCTCACCCTCTGTCCTTTTAAACATCCTGTCATCTCACTTTCTTTCCCTTTAACCTCCCCGTCATCTAACTCTCTGTCCCTTTAACCTCCCCGTGATCTCACGCTGTGTACGTTAAACCTCCCCGTGATATCACTCTCTGTCCCTATAACATCCTGTGATCTCACCCTCTGTCCTTTTAAACATCCTGTCATCTCACTCTCTGTCCCTTTAACCTCCCCGTGATCTCACTATCTGGCCCTTTAACCTCCCCGTGATCTCACTCTCTGTCCCTTTATCCACCCCGAGAACTCACTCATTTTCCCTATAACCTCCCCCAGATCACACTATCTGTCCCTTTAACCTCTCCGTGATCTCACTCACTTTCCCCTTAACCTCCCCGTGATCTCACTCACTGTCCCTTTTACCTCCCCGTGACCTCACTCTCTGTTCCTTTAACCCTCCCGTGATCTCACTCTCTGTCCCTTCAACCTCCCTGTGATCTCATTATCTGTCCCTTTAACCTCCTTGTGATCTCACTCTCCGTCCCATTAACCTTCCCGTGATCTCACTCTCTGTCCCTTTAACCTCCCCGCGATCTCACATTCTTTGTCCCTTTAACTCCCCGTGATCTCACTCTGTGTACGTTTAACCTCCCCGTGATCTATCTCTCTGTCCCTTTAACCCTCCCGTGATCTCACTCCCTGTCCCTTTAACCTCGCCTTGATCTCACCCCCTGTCCCTATAACATCCCAGTGATCTCAATATCAGTCCTTTAACCTCCCCGTGATCTCACTCACTGTCCCTTTAACCTCCCCGTGATCTCACTCTCTGTCCCTATAACATCCCCGTGATCTCACTCTCTGTCCGTTTATCCTCCCCGTGATCTCACTCTCTGTCCCTTTAACCTCCCCGTGATATCACTCTTTGTCCCTTTAACCTACCCGTGATCTCACTCTCTGTCCCTTTAACCTCCCGTGATCTCAGTCTCTGCCCTTTTATCCTCCCCGTCATCTAACTCTCTGTCCCTTTAACCGCCCCGATGTCTCACTCTCTGTCTCATGGAACTCCCTATGTTCTCAATGTCTGGCCCTTTAAACTTCCCGTGATCTCACTCTCTGTCCCTTTAACCTCCCCGTGATCTCACTCTCTGTCCCTTTAGTCTCCCCGTGATCTCACTCTCTGTCCCTTTAACCTCCCCGCGATCTCACACTCTGTCCCTTTAAACTCACCGTGATCTCACTCTCTGTCCCTTTAACCTCCCGGTGATCTCACTCTCTGTCCCTTTAACCTCTCAGTGTTCTCAATCTCTGGCTCTTTATCCTCCCCTTAACTCACTCTCTGTCCCATTAACCTCAACATGATCTCACTCTCTGTGCCTTTAACCTCCCCGTGATCTCTCTCTCTGTTCCTTTAACTTCCCCGTGATCTCACTCTCTGTCCCTTTATCCTACCCATGATCTCACTCTCTGTCTCTTTAACCTCCCCGTGATCTCACTCTCTGTCCCTTTAACCTCCCTGTGATCTCACTCTCTGTCCCTTTAAACTCCTCGTGATCTCACTCTCTGTCCCTTGAACCTCCCCGTGATCTCACTCTCTGTCCCTTTAACCTCCCCGTGATCTCACTCTCTGTCACGTTAACCTCCCCGTGATCTCACTCTCTGTCCCTTTAACCTCCCCGTGATCTCAATCTCTGTCCCTTCAACCTCCCCGTGATCTCCATCTCTGTCCTTTTAACCTCCCCGTGATCTCACTCTCTGTCCCTTTTACCTCCCCGAGATCTCACTGTCTGTCCCTTTAACATCCCCGTGATCTCAGTCTCTGTGATTTTAACCTCCCCGTCATCTAACCTTCTGGCCCTTTAAACGCCCCGTGATCTCACTCTCTGTCTCTTTAACCTCCCCATGTTCACAATCCCAGGCCCATAAACCTCCCCTTAACTCACTCTCAGTCCCTTTAACCTCCCCGTGACCTCACTCCATGTCCATTTTACTCCCCGTGATCTCTCTCCCTCTGTCCTTTAAACCTCCCGTGGTCTCAGTCTCTGTCCCTTTAACAGTCCCTGTTCTCACTTACTGTTCCTTTGACTGTCCCCGATCTCAATCTCTGTCTCTTTAACCGCCCGTAATCTCAATCTCTGTCCCTTTAACCTGCCCGTGATCTCACTCTCTGTCCCTTTAACCTCCCCGTGATCTCACTCTCTGTACATTTAGCCTCCCCGTGATCTCATTCTCTGTCCCTGTAACCTCCCCTTGATCTCACTCACTGTCCCTTTAACCTCCACGTAATCTCACTCTCTGTCCCTTTACCCTCACCGTGATCTCACTCTCTGTCCCTTTAACCTCACCGTGAACTCACTCTCTGCCCCTTTAACCTCCCCTTGATTTCACTCTCTGTCCCTTTAACCTACCCGTGATCTCGCTGTCTGGCCCTTTAACCTCACCGTGATTTCACTCTCTGTATCTTTAACCTCCCCGTGATCTCAATCTCTGTCCCTTTAACATCCCCGTGATCTCACTCTCTGTCCCTTAAACCACCCCGTGATATCACTCTCTCTACCTTTAACGTCCCCGTGATCTCAGTCTCTGCCCTTTTAAACTTCCCGTCATCGAACTCTCAGTACCTTTAACCGCCCCGTGATCTCACTCTCTGTCCCTTTAACCTCCCTGTGATCTCACTCTCTGTCCCTTTAACCCACCCGTGATATCACTCTCTGTCCCTATAACATCCCGTGATCTCACCCTCTGTCCTTTTAAACTTCCCGTCATCTCTCTCTCTTTCCCTTTAACCTCCCCGTCATCTAACTCTGTGTCCCTTTAACCTCCCCGTGATCTCACGCTGTGTACGTTAAACCTCCCCGTGATATCACTCTCTGTCCCTATAACATCCCGTGATCTCACCCTCTGTCCTTTTAAACATCCTGTCATCTCACTCTCTGTCCCTTTAACCTCCCCGTGAACTCACTCTCTGTGCCTTTAACCTCTTCGTGATCTCACTCACTGTCCCTTCTACATCCCCGTGAGCTCACTCTCTGTTGCTTTAACCCTCCCGTGATCTCACTCTCTGTCCCTTTAACCTCCCCGTGATCTCACTCTCAGTTACTTTAAACTCCTCGTAATCTCACTCTCTGTCCCTTTAACCTCCCCGTGATCTCACTCTCTGTCGCTTTAAACTCCCCGTGATCTCACTCTCTGTCCCTTTAACCTCCCCGCGATCTCTCACTGTGTATGTTTAACCTCCCCGTGATCTCACTCCCTGTCCCTTTAACCTCGCCTTGATCTCACCCCCTGTTCCTTTAACATCCCCGTGATCTCACTCTCTGTCCCTTTTACATTTCCGTGATCTCACTCTCTGTTCCTTTAACCTCCCCGTGATATCACTCTTTGTCCCTTTAACCTCCCCGTTATCTCACTCTCTGTCCTTTTAACCTCCCCGTGATCTCACTCTGTGTACGTTTAACATCCCCGTGATTTCACTCTCTGTCCCTTTAACCTCCCTGTGATCTCACTATCTGGCCCTTTAACCTCCCCGTGATCTCACTCTCTGTCCCTTTAACCACCCCGTGATCTCACTCTCTGGCCCTTTAACCTCCCCGTGATCTCACACTCTTTCCCTTTAACCTCCCCGAGAACTCACTCACTTTCCCTATAACCTCCCCGTGATCTCACTCTCTGTCCCTTTCACTGTGCCTGATCTCAATCTCTGTCCCTTTAACAGGCCCTGATCTCAATCTCTGTGCCTTTCACTGTCCCTGTTCTCACCCTCTGTCCCATTAACCTTTCCGTGATCTCACTCTCTGTCCCTTTAACCTCCCCGTGATCTCACTCTCTGTCCCTTTAACCTCCTCGTGATCTCACTCTCTGTCCCTTTAACCTCCCCATGATCTCACTCTCTATCTCTTTTAACTCCCCGTGATCTCACTCACTGTCCCTTTAACCTCCCCGTGATCTCACTCTTTGTAAGTTTAACCTCCCCATGATCTCTCTCTCTGTCCCTTTAACCTCCCTGTGATCTCAGTCTCTGCCCTTTTAACCACACCGTCATCTAACTCTCTGTCCCTTTAACCGCCCCGTGATCTCACTCTCTGTCTCATTGAACTCCCCGTGATCTCACTCTCTGTCCCTTTAACCTCCCCGATCTCAATCTCTGTCCCTTTAACCTACCCGTGATCTCACTCTCTTTCCATTTAACCTCCCGCTGATCTCACTCTCTGTCCTTTTAACCCACCCGTGATCTCACTCTCTGTCCCTATAACATCCCGTGATCTCACTCTCTATCCTTTTAAACTCCCCGTCATCTCTCGCTCTGTCCCTTTAACCTCCCCGTCATCTAACTCTCTGTCCCTTTAATCTCCCCGTGATCTCACTCTGTGTACGTTTAACATCCCCGTGATTTCACTCTCTGTCCCTTTAACCTCCCCGTGACCTCATTCTCTGTCCCTTTAACATCCCCGAGATCTCACTCTCTTTCCATTTAACCTCCCCGTGATCTCACTCTCTGTCCCTTTATCCTTTCCGTGATCTCACTCTCTGTCCCTTTAACATCCCCGTGATCTCACTCTCTTTCCAGTTAAACACCCCATGATCGCATTCTCTGTCCCTTTAACCTCCCCGTGATCTCACTCTCTGTCACGTTAAAAACCCCATGATCTCACTCTCTGTTCCTTTAACCTCCCCGAGATCTCACTCTCAGTCCCTTTAACCTCCCCATGATCTCACTCTCTGACCCTTCAACCTCCCCGTGATGTCACTCTCCGTCACTTTAATGTCACCATGATCTCACTCACTGACCCTTTAACCTCCCCGTTATCTCACTCTCTGTCCCTTTAACCTCCCCGTGAACTCATTCTCTGTCCCTTTAACCACCCCGTGATCTCACTCCCTGTCCCTTTAACCTCCCCGTGATCTCACTCACTGTCCGTTTAACCACCCCGTGATCTCACTCTCTGTCGCTTTAACCTCCCCATGATCTCACTCTCTGTCCCTTTAACCTCCCTGTGATCTCAGTCTCTGCCCTTTTAACCACACCGTCATCTAACTCTCTGTCCCTTTAACCGCCCCGTGATCTCACTCTCTGTCTCATTGAACTCCCCGTGATCTCACTCTCTGTCCCTTTAACCTGCCCGTGTTCTCACTCTGTCCTTTTGACCTCCCCGTCATCTAACTCTCTGGCCCTTTAACCGCCCCGTGATCTCAATGTCTGTCCCTTTTAACAGTCCCTGTTCTCACTTTCTGACCTCATGACTGTCCCCGATCTCGCTCTCTGTCCCTTTAACCTCCCCGTGATCTCACTCTGCGTACTTTTAACCTCCCCGTGATTTCACTCTCTGTCCCTTTAGCCTCCCCGTGATCTCACTATCTGGCCCTTTAACCACCCCGTGTCTCAATATCTGTCCCTTTAACAGTCCTTGTTCTCACTTTCTGACATTTTGACTGTCCCCGATCTCGCTCTCTGTCCCTTTAACATCCCCGTGATCTCACTCTCTGTCCTTTTAACCTCCCCGTCATCTAACACTCTGTCCCTTTAACCTCCCCGTGATCTCACTCTGTGTACGTTTAACCTCCCCGGGATTTCACTCTCTGTCCCTTTAACCACCCCGTGATCACACTCTCTGTCCCTTTCACTGTATCTGATCTCACTCTCTGTCCCTTTAACTGGGCCGGTCCCAATCTCTGTCCCTTTAACCTCCACGTGATCTAACTCTCTGTCCGATTAACAGTCCCTGATCTCTCTCTCTGTCCCTTTAACCTCCACGTGATCTCACTCTCTGTTCCTTTAACCCTCCCGCGATCTCACTATCTGTCCCTTTAACCTCCCTGTGATCTCACTCTCTGTCCCTTTAACATCTCCGCGCTCTCTCTCTGTCCCTTTAACCTCCACGTGATCTCACTCTCTGTTCCTTTAACCCTCCCGCGATCTCACTATCTGTCCCTTTAACCTCCCTGTGATCTCACTCTCTGTCCCTTTAACCTCCCCGTGATCTCACTCTCTGTCCCATTAACCTCCCCGTGATCTCACTCTCTGTCCCTTTAAACGGCCTGTGATCTCACTCTCAGTCCCTTTAACCTCCCGGGATCTCACTCTCTGTCCCTTTAACCTCCCGGTGATATCACACCATGTCCCTTTAACTCCACGTGATCTCACTCTCTGTCCCTTTAACTCCCCGTGATCTCACTCTCTGTCCCTTTAACCTCCCCGTGGTCTCACTCTCTGTTCTTATAACTGTCGCTGATCTCAATCTCTGTCCCTTTTACTGTCCCTGATCTCATACTTTGACCCTTTAACCCTCCTGTAATCTCACTCTCTGTCCCTTCAGCCTCCCCGTCATCTCGCTCTCTGTCCCTTTAACCTCCCCGTGATCTCACTCTCTGTACCTTTCACCTCCCCGTGATCTCTTTCTATGCCTTTAAACTCCCCGTGGTCGCACTCTCTGTCCCTTTAACCTCCCCATGATCTCACTCTCTGTCCCTTTAAATTAACGTGTGATCTCACTCTCTGTACCTTTAACCTCCCCGTGATCCCACTCAGTGTCACTTTAACAATCCAATAGTGCAGCAAACCCTCAATTACTGACACTCCAATAGTGCAGCACACACTCAATTACTGGCACTCCAATAGTGCAGCACACACTCAATTACTGACACTCCAATAGTGCAGCACACCCTCAAGTACTGGCCCTCCAATAGTGTAGCACACCCTCAATTACTGACACACCAATAGTGCAGCACACCCTCAAGTACTGGCCCTCCAATAGTGCAGCACACCCTCAATTACTGACCCTCCAATAGTGCAGCACATCCTCAATTACTGACACTCCAATAGTGCAGCACACCCTCAATTACTGACACTCCAATAGTGCAGCACACCCTCAATTACTGACACTCCAATAGTGCAGCACACCCTCAATTACTGACACTCCAATAGTGCAGCACACCCTCAATTACTGACACTCCAATAGTGCAGCACACCCTGAATTACTGACCCTCCAATAGTGCAGCACACCCTCAAATACAGACACTCCAATAGTGCAGCACACCCTCAATTACTGACACTCCAATAGTGCAGCACACCCTCAATTACTGACACTCCAATAGTGCAGCACACCCTCAATTACTGACCCTCCAATAATGCAGCACACCCTCAATTACTGACACTCCAATAGTGCAGCACACCCTCAATTACTGACACTCCAATAGTGCAGCACATCCTCAATTACTGACACTCCAATAGTGCAGCACACCCTCAATTACTGACACTGCAATATTGCAGCACACCCTCAATTACTGACACTGCAATAGTGCAGCACACCCTCAATTACTGACACTCCAATATTGCAGCACATCCTCAAGTACTGACACTCCAATACTGCAGCACACCCTCAATTACTGACACTGCAATATTGCAGCACACCCTCAATTACTGACACTCCAATAGTGCAGCACACCCTCAATTACTGACACTCCAATAGTGCAGCACACCCTCAATTACTGACACTCCAATAGTGCAGCACACCCTCAATTACTGACACTGCAATAGTGCAGCACACCCTCAATTACTGACACTCCAATAGTGCAGCACACCCTCAATTACTGACACTCCAATAGTGCAACACACCCTCAATTACTGACACTCCAATAGTGCAGCACACCCTCAATTACTGACACTCCAATAGTGCAGCACACCCTCAATTACTGACACTCCAATAGTGCAGCACACCCTCAATTACTGACACTGCAATAGTGCAGCACACCCTCAATTACTGACCCTCCAATAGTGCAGCACACCCTCAATTACTGACACTGCAATATTGCAGCACACCCTCAATTACTGACACTGCAATAGTGCAGCACACCCTCAATTACTGACACTCCAATATTGCAGCACATCCTCAAGTACTGACACTCCAATACTGCAGCACACCCTCAATTACTGACACTGCAATATTGCAGCACACCCTCAATTACTGACACTCCAATAGTGCAGCACACCCTCAATTACTGACACTCCAATAGTGCAGCACACCCTCAATTACTGACACTCCAATAGTGCAGCACACCCTCAATTACTGACACTGCAATAGTGCAGCACACCCTCAATTACTGACACTCCAATAGTGCAGCACACCCTCAATTACTGACACTCCAATAGTGCAACACACCCTCAATTACTGACACTCCAATAGTGCAGCACACCCTCAATTACTGACACTCCAATAGTGCAGCACACCCTCAATTACTGACACTCCAATAGTGCAGCACACCATCAATTACTGACACTGCAATAGTGCAGCACACCCTCAATTACTGACCCTCCAATAGTGCAGCACACCCTCAATTACTGACACTGCAATAGTGCAGCACACCCTCAATTACTGACACTGCAATATTGCAGCAAACCCTCAATTACTGACACTCCAATAGTGAAGCACACCCTCAATTACTGACACTCCAATAGTGCAGCACACCCTCAATTACTGACCCTCCAATAGTGCAGCACACCCTCAATTACTGACACTCCAATAGTGCAGCACACCCTCAATTACTGAAACTCCAATAGTGCAGCACACCCTCAATTACTGACACACCAATAGTGCAGCACAATCTCAATTACTGACACTCCAATAGTGCAGCACACCCTCTATTACTGACACTCCAATAGTGCAGCACACCCTCAATTACTGACACTCCAATAGTACAGCACACCCTCAATGACTAACACTCCAATAGTGCAGCACACCCTCAATTACTGACCCTTCAATAGAACAGCACAACCTCAATTACTGACACTCCAATAGTGCAGCACACCCTCAATTACTGATACTGCAAAAATGCAGCACACCCTCAATTACTGACCCTCCAATAGTGCAGCACACCCTCAATTACTGACCCTCCAATAGTGCAGCAAACCCTCAATAAATGACCGTCCAATAGTGCAGCACACCCTCAATTACTGACACTCCAATATTGCAGCACACCCTCAATTAATGACCTTCCAATAGTGCAGCACACCCTCAATTACTGACACTCCAATATTGCAGCACACCCTCAATTACTGACACTCCAATAGTGCAGCACACCCTCAATTACTGACACTCCAATAGTGCAGCACACACTCAATAAATGACAGTCCAATATTGCAGCACACCCTCAATTACTGACACTCCAATAGTGCAGCACACCCTCAATAAATGACAGTCCAATATTGCAGCACACCCTCAATTACTGACACTCCAATAGTGCAGCAAACTCTCAATTACTGACACTCCAGTAGTGCAGCACACCCTCAATTACTGACCCTCCAATATTGCAGCACAACCTCAATTACTGACCCTCCAATAGTGCAGCACACCCTCAATTACTGACACTCCAATAGTGCAGCAAACTCTCAATTACTGACACTCCAATAGTGCAGCACACCCTCAATTACTGACACTCCAATAGTGCAGCAAACTCTCAATTACTGACACTCCAATAGTGCAGCACACCCTCAATTACTGACCCTCCAATATTGCAGCACAACCTCAATTACTGACCCTCCAATAGTGCAGCACAACCTCAATTACTGACCCTCCAATAGTGCAGCACAACCTCAATTACTGACACTCCAATAGTGCAGCACACCCTCAATTACTGACACCCCAATAGTGCAGCACACCCTCAATTACTGACACTCCAATAGTGCAGCACACCCTCAATTACTGACACTCCAATAGTGCAGCACGCCCTCAACTACTGACACTCCAATAGTGCAGCACACCCTCAATTACTGACACTCCAATAGTGCAGCATATCCTCAATTACTGACCCTCCAATAGTGCAGCACACCCTCAATTACTGACCCTCCAATAGTGCAGCACACACTCAATTACTGACACACCAATAGTGCAGCACACCCTCAATTACTGACACTCCAATAGTGCAGCACACCCTCAATTACTGACCCTCCAATAGTGCAGCAAACGCTCAATAACTGACCCTCCAATAGTGCAGCACACCCTCAATTACTGATACTCCAATAGTGCAGCAAACGCTCAATAACTGACCCTCCAATAGTGCAGCACACCCTCAATTACTGACCCTCCAATAGTGCAGCACGCCCTCAATTACTGACCCTCCAATAGTGCAGCACACCCTCAATTACTGACCCTCCAATAGTGCAGCACACACTCAATTACTGACACACCAATAGTGCAGCACACCCTCAATTACTGACACTCCAATAGTGCAGCACACCCTCAATTACTGACCCTCCAATAGTGCAGCACACCCTCAATTACTGACCCTCCAATAGTGCAGCACACCCTCAATTACTGACCCTCCAATAGTGCAGCACACCCTCAATTACTGACACTCCAATAGTGCAGCACACACTCAATTCCTGACCCTCCAATAGTGCAGCACACCCTTAATTACTGACCCTCCAATAGTGCCGAAAACCCTCAATTACTGACCCTCCAATAGTGGGTGTGCTGCACTATTGGAGGGTCAGTAATTGAGGGTTTCCTGCACTATTGGAGGGTCAGTAATTGAGTATGTGCTGTGGGTACTGGTGTAGCGCTGTGGGAGTGGTGTGGGCACTGGTGTAGCGCTGTCGGTGTGGTGTGGGCAGTGGTGTAGAGCTGTGGGAGTAATGTAGGCAATGGTGTAGCGCTGTGGGAATGGTGTGGGCAGTGGTGTAGCGCTGTGGGAATGGTGAGTGCACTGGTGTAGTGCTGTGCGAGTGGTGTGGCAGTAGTGTAACGCTGTGGGAATGGTGAGGGTAGTGGTGTAGCGCTGAGGGAGTGGAGTGGGCAGTGGTGTACTGCTGCGGCAGTGGTGTTGGCAGTGGTGTAACGCTGTGGGAGTGGTGTGGGCAGTGGTGTACTGCTGTGGGAGTGTTGTGTGCAGTAGTGTAATGCTGCGGCAGTGGTGTGGGCATTGGTGTAACACTGTGGGAGTGGTGTGGGCAGTGGTGTAGCGCTGTGGGAGTGGTGTGGGCAGTGGTGTAGCACTGTGGGAGTGGTGTGGGCAGTGGTGTAGCGGTGTGGGAGTGGTGTGGGTAGTGGTGTAGCGCTGTGGGAGTGGTGTGTCTAGTGGTATAATTCTGTGGGAGTGGAGTGGGCAGTGGTGTAGCGCTGTGGGAGTGGTGTGGGCAGTGGTGTAGCGCTGTGGGAGTGGTGTGGGTAGTGGTGTAGCGCTGTGGGAGTGGTGTGGGCAGTGGTTTGGCGCTGTGGGAGTGGTGTGGGCAGTGGTGTAGCGCTGTGGGAGTGGTGTGGGTAGTGGTGTAGCGCTGTGGGAGTGGTGTGTGTAGTGGTATAATTCTGTGGGAATGGTGTGGGCAGTGGTGTAGTGCTCTGGGAGTGGTGTGGGCAATGGTGTAATGCTGTGGGAGTGGTGTGGGCAGTGGTGTAGACCTGTGGGAGTCATGTGGGCAGTGGCGTAGCGCTGTGGGAATGGTGTGGGCAGAGGTGTAGTGCTGTGGGAGTGGTGTGGGTTGTGGTGTAGTGCTGTGGGACTGGTGTGGGCTGTGGTGTAGTGCTGTGTGTGTGGTGTGGGTTGTGGTGTAGTGCTGTGGGAGTGGTGTGGGCAGTGGTGTAGCACTGTGGGACTGGTGTGGGCTGTGGTGTAGTGCTGTGTGTGTGGTGTGGGTTGTGGTGTAGTGCTGTGGGAGTGGTGTGGGCAGTGGTGTAGCGCTGTGGGAGTCGTGTGGGCAGTGGTGTAGCGCTGCGGGAGTGGTGTGGACAGTGGTGTAGCGCTGTGAGAGTGGTGTGGGCAGTGGTGTAGTGCTGCAGGATTGATCTGGGCTGTGGTGTAGTGCTGCGTGTGTGGTGTGGGTTGTGGTGTAGCGCTGTGGGAGTGGTGTGGTCAGTGGTGTAGCGCTGTGGGAGTGGTGTGGGCAGTGGTGTAGCGCTGTGGGAGTGGTGTGTTCAGTGGTGTAGCGCTGTGGGAGTGGTGTGGGCAGTGGTGTAGCGCTGTGGGAGTGGTGTGGGCAGTGGTGTAGCGCTGTGGGAGTGGTGTGGTCAGTGGTGTAGCGCTGTGGGAGTGGTGTGGACAGTGGTGTAGTGCTGTGGGAGTGCTGAGGGCAGTGGTGTAGCGCTGTGGGAGTGGTGTGGGCAGTGGTGAAGCGCTGCGGGAGTGGTGTGGACAGTGGTGTAGTGCTGTGAGAGTGGTGTGGGCAGTGGTGTAGTGCTGCGGGATTGATCTGGGCTGTGGTGTAGTGCTGTGTGTGTGGTGTGGGTTGTGGTGTAGCGCTGTGGGCGTGGTGTGGGTTGTTGTGTATTTCTGTTTGAGTGATGTTGTCAGTGGTGTAGTGCTGTGGGAGTGGTGTGGGTTGTGGTGTAATGCTGTGGGAGTGGTGTGTTTGGTGGTGTACCACTCTGTGAGTGCTTTGGGCAGTGGTGTAGCGCTGGGAAGTGGTGTGGGATGTGGTGTATTGCGGTGGGAGTGGTGTGGGCAGTGGTGTGTTTTGTGGTGTAGCGCTGTGTGAGAGCTTTGGGCAGTGGTGTAGCGCTGTGGGAGTGGTGTGAGCAGAGATGTAGCGCTGTGGGAGTGGTGTGGGCTGTCGTGTAGTGCCGTGGGAGTGGTGTGGGTTGTTTTGCAGAGCTGTGGGAGTGGTGTGGGTTGTGGTGTAGAGCTGTGGGAGTGTTGAGGGAAGTGGTGTTGCGCTGTTGGAGTGGTGTGGGCAGTGGTGTAGTGCTGTGGGACTGGTGAGGGCAGTGGTGTAGTGCTGTGGGAGTGGTGTGGGCAGTGGTGTAGCGCTGTGGGAGTGTTGAGGGCAGTGGTGTTGCGCTGTTGGAGTGGTGTGGGCAGTGATGTAGAGCTGTGGGAGTGTTGAGGGCAGTGGTGTTGCGCTGTTGGAGTGGTGTGGGCAGTGATGTAGCGCTGTGGGAGTGGTGTGGGTAGTGGTGTAGTGCTGTGGGAGTGGTGTGGTCAGTGGTGTAGTGCAGTGGGAGTGGTGTGGGCAGTGGTGTAGCGCTGTGGGAGTGGTGTGGGCAGTGGTGTAGCGCTGTGGGAGTGGTGTGGGCAGTGGTTTAGCGCTGTGGGATTGGTGTGGGCAGTGGTGTAACGCTGTGGGAGTGGTGTGGACAGTGGTGTAGCGCTGTGGGAGTGGGAGTCTAAACACTATATAAACAGTGCCCCGTTATAAACACTATTTAAACAGTGCCCCCATCATAAACACTATTTTAACAGTTAGCCATCATAAACACTATAGAAAACGTGCCCCCATCATAAACACTATATAAACGGTGCCACCATCATAAATACTATTTAAACAATGCCCCCATAATAAACACTATAAAAACAGTGCCCCCATCATAAACACTATATAAACAGTGCCCCCATCATAAACACTATTTAAACAGTGCCCCCATCATAACCACTATTTAAACAGTGACCCCATCATAAACACTATTTAAACAGTGCCCCCATCATAACCACTATTTAAACAGTGACCCCATCATAAACACTATATAAACAGTGCCGTCATCATAAACACTATGTAAACAGTGCCCCCATCATATCCACTATTTAAACAGTGCCCACATCATAAACACTATTTAAACAGTGCCCCTATCATAAACACAGTATAAACGTTGCCCCCATCATAAACACTATATAAACAGTGCCCCAACATAAACACTATTTAAACAGTGCCCCCATCATAAACACTATTTAAACAGGGCCCCCATCATAAACACTATTTAAACAGTGCACCCATCATAAACACTATTTAAACAGGGCCCCCATCTTAAACACTATATAAACAGAGCCCCCATCATAAACACTATCTAAAATGTGCCCCCATCATAAACACTATTTAAAAGGTGCCCCCATCATAAACACTATTTAAAGTGCCCCATCATAAACAATAATTAAACGGTGCCCCCATCATAAAAACTATATTATCAGTGCCCCATCATAAACAGTATATAAACAGTGCCCCCATCATAAACACTATATAAACAGTGCCCCCACCATAAACACTATATAAACAGTGCCCCCATCATAAACACTATATAAACAGTGCCCCATCATAAACACTATTTAAACAGTGCCCCCATCATAAACGCTATTTAAACAGTGCCCCATCATAAACACTATATAAATAGTGCCCCCATCATAAACACTATATAAACAGTGCCCGCATCATAAAAACTATTTAAACCGTGCCCACATCATAAACACTATACAAACAGTGCCTCCATCATAAACACTATATAAAAAGTGCCCCCATCATAAACACTGTATAAACAGTGCTCCCATCATAAACAGTATATAAACAGTGCCCCATCATAAACACTATATAAACAGTGCCCCCATCATAAACACTATATAAACATAGCGCCCATCATAAACACTATACAAACAGTGCCTTCATCCTAAACACTATATAAACAGTGCCCCATCATAAACACTATATAAACAGTGCCCCCATCATAAACACTATATAAACAGTGCCAGTCATAAACACTATTTAAACAGTGCCCCCATCATAAATCCTATATAAACAGTGCCCCCTTCATAAACAATATATAAACAGTGCCCCATCACAAACACTATTCAAACAATGCCCCCATCATAAACACTATATAAACAGTGCCCCCATCATAAACACTATATAAACAGTGCCAGTCATAAACACTATTTAAACAGTGCCCCCATCATAAACACTATATAAACAGTGCCCCATCATAAACACTATATAAACAGTGCCTGTCATAAACACTATTTAAACAGTGCCCCCATCACAAATCCTATATAAACAGTGCCCCCTTCATAAACACTATATAAACAGGGCCCCATCACAAACATTATTTAAACAATGCCCCCATCATAAACACTATATAAACAGAGCCCCATCATAAACACTATATAAACAGTGCACCCATCATAAACCCTATATAAACAGTGCCCCATCATAAAAACTATATAAACAGTGTCCCCATCACAAACACTATATAAACAGTGACCCCATCATAAATACTGTATAAACAGTGCACCCATCACAAACACTATTTAAACAGTGCCCCCATCATAAACACTATATAAACAGTGCCCCAAATCATAAACACTTCATAAACAGTGCCCCCATCATAAGCACTATTTAAACAGTGCCCCATCATAAACACTATTTAAACAGTGCCCCAAATCATAAACACTATATAAACAGTGTCCCCATCATAAACACTATATAAACAGTGCCCCATTATAAACACTATATAAACAGTGCCCCAGTCATAAACACTATTTAAACAGTGCCCCCATCATAAACACTATTTAAACAGTGCCCCATCATAAACACTATATAAACAGTGCCTCCATCATAAACACTATTTAAACAGTGCCCCCATCATAAACACTATTTAAACAGTGCCCCCATCATAAACACTATTTATACAGTGCCCCCATCATAAACACTATATAAACAGTGCCCCCATCATAAACGCTATTTAAACAGTGCCCCCATCATATCCACTATTTAAACAGTGCCCCCATCATAAACACTGTTTAAACAGGGCCCCTATCATAAACCCTATATAAACGGTGCCCTCATCGTAAACACTATTTAAACAGTGCCCCCATCATAAACACTATTTAAAAAGTGCCCCCATCATAAACACTATTTAAACAGGGCCCCCATCATAAACACTATTTAAACAGTGCACCCATCATAAACACTATTTAAACAGTGCCCCATCATAAACACTATTTAAACAGGGCCCCGATCATAAACACTATTTAAACAGTGCTCCCATCATAAACACTATATAAACAGTGCCCCACCATAAACACTACTTAAACATTGCCCCCATCATAAACACCAAATAAACAGTGCCCCATCATAAACACTATATAAAAAGTGCACCAACATAAACACTATATAAACAGTGCCCCATCATAAACACTATATAAACAGTGCCCCCATCATAAATACTATATAAACAGTGCCCCATCATAAAAACTATTTAAACAGTGCTCCCATCATAAACACTATTTAAACCGTGCCCCCATCATAAACATTATATAAACAGTGCCCAATCATAAACACTATATAAACAGTGCTACCATCATAAACACTATATAAACAGTGCCGCATCATAAACAGTATATAACCAGTGCCCCCATCATAAACACTATTTAAACAGTGCCCCCATCATAAACACTATATAAACAGTGCCCTCATCCTAAACACTATATAAACAGCGCCCCAATCATAAACACTATATAAACAGTGCCCCCATCATAAACACTATATAAACAGTGCCCCTATCATAAACACTATTTAAACAGTGTCCCCATCATAAATACTATTTAAACTGTGCCCTCATCATAAACACGATATAAACAGTGCCCCATCATAAACACTATTTAAACAGTGCCCCCATCAAAAACACTATATAAACAGTGCCCCATCAGCAACACTATATAAACAGTGCCCTATCATCAACACTATTTAAACATTGCCCCCATCATAAACAATATATAAACAATGCCCCAATCATAAACATTATATAAACTGTGCCCAATCATAAACACTATTTAAACAATGCCCCCATCATAAAAACTATATAAACAGTGCCCCCATCGTAAACATTATATAAACAGTGCCCACATCATAAACACTATTTATACAGTGCCCAATCATCAACACTATATAAACAGTGCCCCCATCATAAACACTATACAAACAGTGCCCCCATCATAAACAAAATATAAACAGTGCCCCCATCATAAACCCTATTTAAACAGTGCCCCCATCATAATCACTATATAAACGGTGCCCCCATCATAAACACTATATACACAGTGCCCCATCATAAACACTATATAAACAGTGCCCCCATCATAAACGCTATATAAACAGTGCCCCATCATAAACACTATTTAAACAGTGCCCCCATCATAAACACTATATAAACAGTGCCCCATCATAAACACTATATAAACAGTGCCCCATCATAAACACTATATGAACAGTGCCCCCATCATAAACACTATGTAACCAGTGCCCCCATCATAAACACTATATAAACAGTGCCCCATTTTAATCAGTATATAAACAGTGTCCCTTCATAAACACTATTTAAACAGTGTCCCTAATAAATACTATATAAACAGTACCCCCATCATAAACCCTGTTTAAACAGTGCCCCATCATAAACACTATTTAAACATTGCCACATCATAAACACTATTTAATCAGTACCCCCATCATAAACACTATATAAACAGTGCCCCCATCATAAACACTATATAAACAGAGCCCCCATCATAAACACTATTTAAAAAGTACCCCCATCATAAACACTATATAAACATTGCCCCCATCATAAACACTATTTAAACAGTGCCCCATCAAAAACACTACTTAAACAGTGCCCCCATCATAAACACTATTTAAACAGTGCCCCATCATAAACACTATTTAAACAGTGCCCCATCATAAACACTACATAAACAGTGCCCTCTTTATAAACACTGTATAAACAGTGCCCCCATCACAAACACTATATAAACAGTGCCCCCAGCATAAACAATATTTAAAAAGTGCCCCATCATAAACATTATTTAAACAGTGCCCCCATCATAGACATTATATAAACAGTGCCCCCATCATAAACAGTATTTAAACAGTACCCCCATCAATAACGCTATTTAAACAGTGCCCCATCATAAACCCTTTTTAAACGGTGCCCACATCATAAACACAACATAAACAGTGTCCCATCATAAACATTATTTAAACAGTGCCACATCATAAACATTATATAAACAATGCCCCCATCATAAACATTATTTAAACAGTGCCACATCATAAACACTATATAAACAGTGCCCCCATCATAAACACTATATAAACAGTGCCCCCATCATAAACAGTATTTAAACAGTGCCCCCATGGTATACACTATTTAAACAGTGCCCCCATCATAAACACTATATAAACATTGCCCCATCATAATCACTATTTAAACCGTGCCCCCAACATAAACACTATATAAACAGTGCCTCCATCATAAACCCTATTTAAACAGTGCCCCATCATAAACACTATTTAAACAGTGCCCCCATCATAAACACTATTTAAACCGAGGACCCATCTTAAACACTATATAAACAGTGCCCAATCATAAACATATATAAACAGTGCCCCCATAATAATCACTATATAAACAGTGCCCCCATAATAAACACTATATAAAAAGTGCTCCCATCATAAACACTATATAAACAGTGCCCCATCATAAACACTATATAAACAGTGCCCCCATCATAAACACTATATAAACAGTGCCTTCATCCTAAACACTATATGAACAATGCCCCCATCTTAAAGACTATATAAACAGTGCCCCCATCATAAACACTATATAAACAGTGCCCCCATCATAAACACTATTTAAACAGTGTCCCCATCATAAACACTATTTAAACAGTGCCCACATCATAAACAGCATATAAACAGTGCCCCAGCATAAACACTCTTTAAACAGTGCCCCATCATCAACATTATATAAACAGTGCCCAATCACAAACACTATTTAAACCGTGCCCCCATCATAAACACTATATAAACAGTGCCCCATCATAAACACTATATAAACAGTGCCCCATCATAAACACTATATAAACAGTGCCCCAATCATAAACACTATATAAACAGTGCCCCATCATAAACACTTTTTAAACAGTGCCCCCATCATAAACACTATATAAACAGTGCCACATCATAAACACTCTATAAACAGTGCCCCATCATAAACGCTATATAAACAGTGCCCCCATCATAAACACTATTTAACCAGTGCACCATCATAAACACTATTGAAACAGTGCCCCCATCATAAACACTATTTAAACAGTGCCCCCATCATAAACACTATTTAAAAGTGCCCCCATCATAAACACTATATAAACAGTGCCCCCATCATAAACACTATATAAACAGTGCCCGCATCATAAACACTATATAAACAGTGCCCACTTCATAATCACTATATAAACAGTGTCCCCATTAGAATCACTATATAAACGGTGCCCCATCATAAACAATATATCAACAGTGCCCCAATCATAAACACTATATAAACAGTGCCCAATCATCAACACTATTTAAACAGTGCCCCCATCATAAACACTATTTAAACAGTGCCCCCATCATAAACAGTATATAAACAGTGCCCCCATCATAAACACTATATAAACAGTGCCCCATCATAAACACTATTTAAACAGTGCCCCATCATCAATACTATATAAACACTGCCCCATCATAAACACTATTTAAACAGGGCCCGCATCATAAACACTATTTGAACCGTGCCCCCATCATAAACACTATATAAACAGTGCCCCATCGTAAACACTATTTAAACAGTGCCCCCATCATAAACACTATATAAACAGTGCCACATCATAAACACTATATAAACAGTGCCCCATCATAAACATTATATAAACAGTGCCCCCATCATAAACACTATATAAACATTGCCCCATCATAAACACTATATAAACAGTGCCCCATCATAAACACTATATAAACAGTGCCCCAATCATAAACACTATATAAACAGTGCCCCATCGTAAACACTATTTAAACAGTGCCCCCATCATAAACACTATATAAACAGTGCCACATCATAAACACTATATAAACAGTGCCCCATCATAAACATTATATAAACAGTGCCCCAGTCATAAACACTATATAAACATTGCCCCATCATAAACACTATATAAACAGTGCCCCATCATAAACACTATATAAACAGTGCCCCATCATAAACACTATATAAACAGTGCCCCCATCATAAACACTATATAAACAGTGCACCATCATAAACACTATATGAACAGTGCCCCCATCATAAACACTATTTAACCAGTGCCCCATCATAAACACTATTGAAACAGTGCCCCCATCATAAACACTATTTAAGCAGTGCCCCCATCATAAACACTATATAAACAGTGCCCCCATCATAAACACTATATAAACAGTGCCCCCATCATAAACACTATATAAACAGTGCCCCTATCATTAACACTACATAAACAGTGCCCCCATGATAAACACTATATAAACAGTGCCCCATCATAAACACTATTTAAACAGTGTCCCTTCATAAACACTATTTAAACAGTGTCCCTAATAAATACTATATAAACAGTACCCCCATCATAAACCCTGTTTAAACAGTGCCCCATCATAAACACTATTTAAACATTGCCACATCATAAACACTATTTAATCAGTACCCCCATCATAAACACTATATAAACAGTGCCCCCATCATAAACACTATATAAACAGAGCCCCCATCATAAACACTATTTAAAAAGTACCCCCATCATAAACACTATATAAACATTGCCCCCATCATAAACACTATTTAAACAGTGCCCCATCAAAAACACTATTTAATCAGTGCCCCCATCATAAACACTATTTAATCAGTGCCCCATCATAAACACTATTTAAACAGTGCCCCATCATAAACACTATTTAAACAGTGCCCCATCATAAACACTACATAAACAGTGCCCTCTTTATAAACACTATATAAACAGTGCCCCCATCACAAACACTATATAAACAGTGCCCCATCATTAACATTATTTAAACAGTGATGTGCACTGTCCCAGGACTGAATTGAAAGTCTGTCCCCATCTCTGTGCTGTGCACTGTCCGATGACTGGCTTTAAATTATAGCCCCATCGCTGTGCTATGCATTGCCGCAGGATTGAATTTAAATTATGGTGCCAACAATTTGCTGTGCACTGTCCCAGGACCGACTTTAAATTCTGGCCCCATCACTATTTAAACAGTTCCCCATCATAAACACTATATAGATAGTGCCCAATCAAAAACAGAATATAAACAGTACCCCATCATTAACACTATTTAAACTGCTTTAATAGCGTTTATGATGTAGCACTGATTAAATAGTGATTATGATGGCGCACTGTTTAAATAGAGTTCATGATGCGGGTACTGTTTATATAGTGTTTATGATGGGGGCACTGTTTAAATAGGGTTTATGATGGGGGCACTGTTTATATTGTGTTTATGATGGGGGCACTGTTTAAATAGAGTTTATGATGGGGGCACTGTTTAAATAGAGTTTATAATGGGGGCACTGTTTATACAGTTTAAACCAAAAAACCATTAATAACACCAACAAAATCAACAACAACCTCAATATTGAAAATCTTCATCAAATTCAATAACAACTTCAATATTGACAAACACCAACAAATTCAACAACAACCTCAACATTAAAAAATACAAATAAGTTCAACAACCACTTCAACATTGAAAAATGCCAACAATTTGAACAACAACCTTAACTTTTAAAAGTATAAACAAGTTCAACAAAAAAACATTGATATCACCAACAAATTCAACAACAACCTCAACAGTGAAAGACACCAGCAAATTTAAAAACAACCTCAACATTGAAAAACACCAACAAATTCAAGAACAACCTCAACAGTGAAAAACACCAACAAATTCAACAACAACCTCAACAATGAAAAACACCAACAAATTCAACAACCTCAAGACTGAATATCACCAACAAATTCAGCAACAACCTCAACTTTGAAAAACACAAAAAAGTTCAAAAAAACCAGTCATAACACCAACAAATTCAACAACAACCTGAATATTGAAAATCACCAACAATTTCAACGACATCAACATTGAAAAACACCAACAAATTGAACAACAACCTCATCATTGAAAAACACCAACAAATTCAACAACAACCTGAATATTGAAAAACGCCAACAAATTCATCAACAACCTCTACTTTCAAAAATACAAAAAATTTCAAAAAGTAACATTGTTAACAACAACAAATTAAAAAACAAGCTCAATATTCATTATCACCAACAAATTCAACAACCTCAACTTTGAAAAACACGAACAAATTCAACAACAAAATCAACTTTGAAAAATACCAACAAATTCAAAAACAACCACAACTTTCAAATGTACAAAAAAGTTGAATAAAGAACGTTGATAACACCAACAAATTGAACAACAACCTCAATAATGAAAAACACCAACAAATTCAACAGCAACCTCAATATTGAAAAACACAAAAAGTTCAAAAAAAACATTCATAACACAAACAAATTGAACAACAACCCAATATTGAAAATCAACAACAAATTCAACGACCTCAACTTTGAAAAACACCAACAAATTCAAAATCAACCTCAACATTTAAAAGTACAAAAAAGCTCAACAAAAATAACATTGATAACACCAACAAATTAAACAACAAACTCAATATTGAAAATCACCAACAAATTCAACAACATCAACATTGAAAAATACAAAAAGTTCAAAAAAAACATTCATAACACAAACAAATTTAACAACAACCTCAATATTGAAAAACACCAACAAATTCAACAACCTCAACATTGAAAAACACCAACAAATTCAACAACCTCAACTTTGAAGAACATCAATAAATTCAACAACAACCTCAACATTGATAACACCAACAAATTCTACAACAAACTCAATATTGAAAATCACCAACAAATTCAACAACATCAACATTGAAAAAAACAAAAAAGTTAAGTAAAAACCATTCATAACATCAACAAATTCAACAAGAACCTCAATATTGAAAATCACCAACAAATTCAACGACCTCAACTTTGAAAAACACCAACAAATTCAACAACAACCTCAACTTTTAAAAATACAAACAAGTTCAACAAAAATAACATTGATAACACCAACAAATTAAACAACAACCGCAATATTGAAAATCAACAACAAATTCAAGACCTCAACTTTGAAAAACACCAACAAATTCAACAACAACCTCAATATTGAAAAGCGACAACAAATTCAACAACAACCTCAATATTGAAAATCACCAACAAATTCAACAACCTAAACAATGAATATCAACAACAAATTCGCAACAACCTCGACTTTGAAAAACACAAAAAAGTAAAAAAAAACATTCATAACACCAACAACTTTAATATCGAAAATCACCAACAAATTCAACGACCTAAACTTTGAAAACCACCAACAGAATTCAGCAACAACCACAACTTTTAAAAATACAAACAATTTCAACAAAATAAACCTCAATATTGAAAATCAACAACAAATTCAACGACATCAACTTTGAAAAACATCAATAAATTCAACAACAACCTCAATATTGAAAATCACCAACAAATTCAGCAACCTCAACTTTGAAAAACACAAAAAAGTAAAAAAAAACATTCATAACACCAACAAATTCAACAACAACCTTAATATCGAAAACCACCAACAAATTCAATAACAATCTCAACTTTTAAAAATACAAACAAGTTCAACAAAAATAACATTGATAACACCAACAAATTAAACAACAAACTCAATGTTGAAAATCACCAACAAATTCAACAACATCAACATTGAAAAACACAAAAAAGTTCAAAATAAAAAATTCATAACACCAACAAATTTAACAACAACCTCAATATTGAAAATCAACAACAAATTCAACAACCTCAACAATGAATATCAACAACAAGTTCACAACAACCTCGACTTTGAAAGACACAAAAATGAAATTAAAAACCATTCATAACACCAACAACTTTAATATCGAAAATCACCAACAAATTCAACGACCTAAACTTAGAAAACCACCAACAAATTCAGCAACAACCTCAATATTGAAAATCACCAACAAATTCAACAACAACCTCAACATTGAAAAATAACAACAAATTTAACAACAACCTCAACAATGAAAGCACCAAAAAATTCAACAAAAACCCCACCATTGAAAAACACCAACAAATTCAACAATAATCTCAATATTGAAAATCACCAACAAATTCAACAACAACGTAAACATTGAAAAACGCCAAAAAATTCAAAAACTGAGTATCACCAACAAATTCAGCAACAGCCTCAACTTTGAAAAACACAAAAAAGTTAAAAAAAACCATTGGTAAAAGTAACAAATTAAACAACAACCTCAATATTGAAAATCGCCAACAAATTCAACAACCTCAACTTTGAAAAACACAAAAAAGTTCAGAAAAAACCATTCATAACACCAACAAATTCACCAACAACATCAATATTGAAAAACATCTACAAATTCAACGACTTCAACCTGAAAAACAGCAACAAATTAAACAACCTCAACTCTTTCAAATACAACCAAGTTCAACAAAAAAACATTGATTACACCAACAAATTCAACAACCACCTCAACATTGAAAAACACCAACAATTTCAACAACAAACTCAACATTGAAAAACACCAACAAATTCAACAACAATCTCAACATGGAAAAACACCAAGAATTTCAACAACAAGCTCAATATTGAAAATCCCAACAAATTCAACAATAACCTCAACACTGAAAAGTACAAAAAAGTTCAACAAAATAAACGTTGATAACACGAACAAATTCATCAACATCCTCAATATTGAAAATCACCAGCAAATTCAACAACCTCAACATTGAAATACAAATAACAGTTAAAAAGAAAACATTGATGATACCAACAAGTTCAACAACATCCTTAACTTTTAAAAATACAAACAAGTTCAACAATGAAAAACACCAAAAAATGCAACAACAACCTCAACATTGAAAAACGCCAACAAATTCAACAACCTTAATATTGAAAATCACCAACAAGTTCAACAACCTCAGCACTGAATATCACAAACAAATTCAACAACAACCTCAACTTTTTAAAATACTAACAAGTTCAACAAAAAACATTGATAACACCAACAAATTCAACAATAACTTCAACATTGAAAAACACCAACAAATTCAACAACAACCTCAACAATGAAAAACACCAACAAATTCAACAATAACTTCAACATTGTAAAACATCAACAAATTCAACAACCACCTCAACATTGAAAAACACCAACAAATTCAACAACAAGCTCAATATTCAAAATCACCAATAAATTCAACAACCTCAACACTAAATATCACCAACAAATTCAGCAACAACCTTAACTTTGAAAAACACAAAAAAGTTTTAAAAAAAAACATTCATGACACCAACAAATTCAACAACAACCACAATATTGAAAATCACCAACAAATTCAAAGGCCTCAACTATGATAACACCAACAAATTAAACAACAACCTCAACTTTTAAAAATACAAACAAGTTTAACAAAAAAAAACATTGATAACTCCAACAAATACAACAACAAACTCAATATTGAGAAATCACCAACAAATTCAAAAACAACCTCAACATTGAAAAACACCAACAAATTCAACAACCTCAACATATTCAACACCAACAAAATCAATAACCCCAACAAATTCAACAACATCATTAACTTATAAAAATACAAACATGTTCAACAACAACCTCAACAATGAAAAATAGCGAAAAATTCAACAATAACCGCAACATTGAAAAATACCAACAAATTCAACAACAACCTCAGCATTGAAAAATACAAAAAAGTTCAAAAAATAACATTGATAACACCAACAAATTAAACAACAACCTCAACATTGAAAAACGCCAACAAATTCAACAACAACCTCAATATTGAAAATCACCAACAAAATCAGCAACAACGTCAACTTTGAAAAACACAAAAAAGTTTTTAAAATAAAACATTCATAACACCAACAAATTCAACAACAACCACAATATTCAAATTCACCAACAAATTCAACGACATCAACTTTGAAAAACACCAACAAATTAAACAACAAACTCAACATTTAAAAGTACAAAAAAGTTCAACAAAGTAAACATTGATAATACCAATAAATTCAACAAGAACCACAACTTTTAAAAATACAAACAAATTCAACAATATAAACATTGATGACCCTTTCCAATTCAACAACAACCTCAACATTA
Source organism: Cetorhinus maximus (assembly GCF_964194155.1). Classification (NCBI taxonomy): domain Eukaryota; kingdom Metazoa; phylum Chordata; class Chondrichthyes; order Lamniformes; family Cetorhinidae; genus Cetorhinus; species Cetorhinus maximus. Next base: position 58,016 of record NW_027596986.1, on the reverse strand, counting down.
AAAATCACCAAGAAATTCAGCAAGCTCAACACTGAAAAACACAAAGAAATTCAACAACATCAACATTGAAAAACAATTTAAAATTCAGCAACAACCTCAACTTTTAAAACTACAAAAAAGTTCAACAAAATATACATTGACAACACCAACAAATTCAACTACAACCTCAACATTGAAAAACACCAATAAATTCAACAACAACCTCAACTTGTAAAAATACAAACAAGTTCAACAAAAAAAACATTGATAACTTCAACAAGTTCAACAACAAACTCAATATTGAAAAACACCAACAAATTCAACAACCTCAACATATTCAACACCAACAAATTCAACAACATCCTTAACTTTTAAAAATACAAACAAGTTCAACAAAAATAACATTGATAACACCAACAAATTAAACAACAACCGCAATATTGAAAATCAACAACAAATTCAAGACCTCAACTTTGAAAAACACCAACAAATTCAACAACAACCTCAACAATGAAAAACAGCAAAAAATTCAACAACAACATCAACATTGAAAATACAAAAAAGTTCAAAAAATAACATTGATAACAGGAACAAATTCAACATTAACCTCAATATTGAAAGTCACCAACAAATTTAACAACAACCTCAACAATGAAAACACCAAAAAGTTGAACAAAAACCTCAGCATGGAAAAACGCCAACAAATTCAACAACTACATCAATATTGAAAATCACCAACAAATTTAACAATCTTAACACTGAATATCAACAACAAATTCAGCAACAACCTCAACTTTGAAAAACACAAAAAAGTTTAACAGAACCATTGATAACACCAACAAATTCAAAAACAAACCCAATTTTGAAAATCACCTACAAATTCAACGACCTCAACTTGGAAAAACACCAACAAATTCAAGAACAAACTCATTTTTTAAAATTACAACCACGTTCAGCAAAAAAACATTGAAAATCACCAACAAATTCAACAACAACCTCAACATTGAAAATCACCAACAAATTCAACAACAACCTCATCATTGAAAAACACCAACCAATTCAACAAAAACCTCATCTTTTAAAAGTACTAAAAAGTTGGAAAAAGCCATTGATAACACCAACAAATTGAACAACAACCTCAATATTTAAAATCACCAACAAATTCAACAACAACCTCAACATTAAAAATCACCAACAAATTCAACAACAACCTCATCAGTGATAAACACCAACAAATTCAACAATAACCTCAACTTTTAAAAGTACAAAAAAGTTGAAAAAAGAACATTGATAACACCAACAAAATCAACAACAACCTCAACAATGAACAGCAACAAAAAATTCAACAACAACATCAACATTGAAAAACACCGACAAATTCAACAACAACTTCAACAATGAAAAACAACCAACAAATTCAAAATCAACCTCAACCTTTAAAATTACAAATAAGTTCAACAAAATAAACATTGATAACATCAATAAACAGTGATAAAACCAATAAATTCAGCAACATCCTCAACTGTGAAAAAACACAAAAAAGCTAAAAAAAAAACCATTGATAACACCATCAAATTCAACAACAACCTCAACATTGAAAAACAACATCAAATTTAACAACAACCTCAACAATGAAAACCCCAACAAATTCAACAAAAACCTCACCATTGAAAAACACCAACAAATGCAACAACAAGCTCAACATTGAAAAACACCAACAAATTCAACAACCTCAACATATTCAACACCAACAAATTCAACAACATCCTTAACTTTTAAAAATACAAACAAGTTCAACAACAACCTCAACAATGAAAAACAGCAAAAAATTCAACAACAACATCAACATTGAAAAATACCAACAAATTCAACAACAACCTCAACATTGAAAATACAAAAAAGTTCAAAAAATAACATTGATAACACGAACAAATTCAACATTAACCTCAATATTGAAAGTCACCAACAAATTCAACAACAACCTCAACATTGTAAAACACCAACAAACTTAACAACAACCTCAACAATGAAAACACCAAAAAGTTGAACAAAAACCTCAACATGGAAAAATGCCAACAAATTCAACAACTACATCAATATTGAAAATCACCAACAAATTCAACAACCTCAACATTGAAAAACACAAAACAGTTCAAAAAAAACCATTGATAACCCCATCAAATTCAACAGCAACAGCAATATTGAAAATCACCAAACAATTCAACGACCTCAACATTCAAAAACACCAACAGATTCAACAACATCCTCAACAATGAAAAACACAAACAAATTCAACAACAACCTCAACATTGAAAAACAACAACAAATTCAACAACAACCTCAACATTGTAAAAAATCAACAAATTCAACAACAAATTCAACATTGAACCACACCAAAAAATTCAACTACAAACTCAACATTGAAAAATATCAACAAATTCAACAACAACTTCAACTTTGAAAAATATGAAAAAGTTCAAAAAATAACATTGATAACACCAACAAGTTTAACAACAACCTAAACATTGAAAAACGCCAACAATTTCAACAACAACCTCAATATTGAAAATCCAAACAATTTCAACAACAACCTCAACTATTAAAAGTACCATAAAGTTCAACAAAATAAACGTTGATAACATCAACAAATTCATCAACAACTTCAATATTGAAAATCACCAGCAAATTCAACAACCTCAACATTGAAAAACACAAAACAGTTCAAAATATAACATTGATAACACCAACAAATACAACAACATCAACATTGTAAAACACCAACCAAATCAACAACAAGCTCAATATTGAAAATCACCAACAAATTCAACGACCTCAACTTTGAAAAACATTAACAAATTAAACAACAACCTCAACATTTAAAAGTACAAAAAAGTTCAACAAAATGAACAGTGAAAAACCCAATAAATTCAACAATGACCACAACTTTTAAAAATACAAACAAGTTCAACAAAATAAACATTGATGATACTGTCCAAATCAACAACAACCTCAACATTTAAAATCACCAATAAATTCACCCACCTAAACACTGAATATCACCAACAAGTTCAACAACAACATCAAAATTGAAAAACATCAACAAATTTAACAACAACCTCAACATTGAAAATCACCAACAAATTCAACAACAACCTCAACATTGAAAAACACCAACAAATTCAACAACAACCTCAACTTTTAAAAGTAATAAAAAGTTGAAAAAAGCCATTGATAACACCAACAAATTGAACAACAACCTCAATATTGAAAATCAAAAGAAAACATTGATAACACCAAAAATGTCAACAACAACCTCAACTTTTAAAAGTACTAAAAAGTTGAAAAAAGCCATTGATAACGCCAACAAATTGAACAACAACCTCAATATTGAAATTCACCAACAAATTCAACAACAACCTCAACATTGAAAAATACAAAAAAGTTCAAAAAATAACATTAATAACACCAACAATTTCAACAACAACCTCAATATTGACAATCACTAACAAAATTCAACAGCCTCAACATTCAAAAAGGCCAACAAATTCAACAACAACCTCAATATTGAAAATCACCAACAAAATTCAACAACCTCAACACTGAATATCACCAACAAATTCATCAACAACCTCAACTTTGAAAAACACAAAAAAGTTCAAAAAAACCCATTGATAACAACAACAAATTCAACAACAACCTCAATATTGAAAATCACCAACAAATTCAACGACCTCAACTTTGAAAAACACCAACAAATTCAACAAAAACCTCACCATTGAAAAACACCAACAAATTCAACAACAACCTCAACAATGAACAGCACCATGAAATTCAACAACAACCTCAACATTGAAAACCGCCAACAAATTCAACAACAACCTCAACAATGAAAAACAACCAACAAATTCAAAATCAACGTTTAAACGTACAAAAAAGTTCAACAAAATAAACATTGATAACATCAATAAATTCAGCAAAAACCTCAACTTTGAAAAACACAAAAAAGTTCAAAAAAAACCATTGATAACCCAAACAAATTCAACAGCAACAGCAATATTGAAAATCACCAACCAATTCAACGACCTCAACTTTCAAAAACACCAACATATTCAACAGAATCCTCAACTTTTAAAAATACAAACAAGTTCAACAAAAAAATTGATAACATCAACAAATTCAACAACATCCTCAACAATGAAAAACACCAACAAATTCAACAACAATCTCAACATTGAAAAACACCAATAAATTCAACAACAACTCAACATTGAAAAATACAAAACAGTTCAAAAAATAACATTGATAACACCAACAAATTCAACAGCAACCTCAACATTGAAAAACATCAACAAATTCAACAACAAACTCAACATTGAAAAACACCAACAAATTCAACTACAATCTCAACATTGAAATATACCAACAAATTCAACAACAATTTAACTTTGAAAAATACTAAAAAGTTCAAAAAATAACATTGATAACACCAACAAGTTTAACAACAACCTCAACATTGAAAAACGCCAACAATTTCAACAACAACTTCAATATTGAAAATCCAGACAATTTCAACAACAACCTCAACTATTAAAAGTACCAAAAAGTTCAACAAAACAAACATTGATCACACCAACAAATTCATCAACAACCTCAATATTGAAAATCACCAGCAAATTCAACAACCTAAACATTGAAAAACACAAAACATTTCAAAAGAAAACATTGATAACACCAACAAATTCAACAACAACCTCAACATTTAAAAGTACAAAAAAGTTCAACAAAATGAACAGTGAAAATACCAATAAATTCGCCAACGATCACAACTTTTAAAAATACAAACAAGTTCAACAAAATAAACATTGATGACACTGTCCAAGTCAACAACAACCTCAACATTTAAAATCACCAATAAATTCACCAACCTAAACACTGAATATCACCAACAAGTTCAACAACAACCTCAATATTGAAAATCACCAACAAATTCAACAACAACCTCAACATTGAAAATCACCAACAAATTCAACAACAACCTCATCAGTGATAAACACCAACAAATTCAACAATCACAACAACTTTTAAAAGTACAAAAAAGTTGAAAAAAGAACATTGATAACACCAACAAATTCAACAAAAACCTCAACAATGAACAGCAACAAAAAATAAAACAACAACCTCAACATTGAAAAACGCCGAAAAATTCAACAACAACTTCAACAATGAAAAACAACCAAAAAATTCCAAATCAACCTCAACCTTTAAAATTACAAATAAGTTCAACAAAATAAACATTGATAACATCAATAAATTCTGCAAAAACCTCAACTTTGAGAAACACAAAAAGTTCAAATAAAACAATTGATAACCCCAACAAATTCAACAACAACAGCAATATTAAAAATTACCAAGCAATTCAACGACCTCAAATTTGAAAAACACCAACAAATTCAACAACATCCTCAACTTTTAAAAATACAAATAAGTTCAAAAAAAATTGATAACACCAATAAATTCAACAACATCCTCAACAATGAAAAACACCAACAAATTCAACAACAACCTCAACAATGAAAAATACAAAACAGTTCAAAAAATAACATTGATAACACCAACAAATTCAACAACAACCCCAATATTAAAAATCACCAACAAATTCAATAACAACCTCAACATTGAAAAACACCAACAAATTCAACAACAAACTCAACATAGAAAAAGACCAACAAATTCAACTACAAACTCAACATTGAAAAGCACCAACAAATTCAACAGCAACTTCAACATTGAATAATACAAAACAGTTCAAAAAAATAACATTGATAACACCTACAAATTCAACAACAAACTCAATATTGAAAATCACCAACATATTCAACAACATCAACATTGAAAAACACCAATAAATTCAACAACAACCTCAACATTGAAAAACACAAAACAAATTCAACAACAGCCTCAACATTGAAAAGGAATAAAAAATTCAGCAACAACCTCAACTTTTAAAACTACAAAAAAGTTCAACAAAATAAACATTGACAACACGAAGAAATTCAACTACATCCTCAATGTTTAAAATCACCAACAAATGTAACAACCTCAACATTGAAAAACACCAACAAATTTAACAACCAACTCAACAATGGAAAGACCACAAAATTCAACAAAAACCTCACCATTGAGAAACACCAACAAATTCAACAAGAACCTTAACATTGAAAAACACCAACAAATTCAAGACCAACCTCAACAATGATATAAAAGAAAATATTCAACAACAACCTCAACTTTGAAAAATACCAAAAGTTCAAAAAATAACATTAATAACACCAACAAATTCAACAACAACGTAAATATTGAAAATCACCAACAAAATTCAACAACCTCAACATTGAAAAACGTCAACAAATTCAACAACAACCTCAATATTTAAATTCACCAAAAAATTCAACAACCTCAACACTGTATATCACCAACAAATTCATCAAAAACCTCAACTTTGAAAAACACAAAAAAGTTCAAAAAAACCCATTGATAACACCAATAAATTCAACAACAACCTCTATATTGAAAATCACCAACAAATTCAACGACCTCAACTTTTAAAAACACCAACAAATTCTACAACAACCTCAACATTGAAAAACAACATCAAATTTAACAACAACCTCAACAATGAAAACACCAACAAATTCAACAAAAACCTCACCATTGAAAAACACCAACAAATTCAACAACAACCTCAACAATGAACAGCACCAAGAAATTCAACAACAACCTCAACATTGAAAACCGCCAACAAATTCAACAACATCCTCAACAATGAAAAACAACCAACAAATTCAAAATCAACCTCAACGTTTAAACGTACAAAAAAGTTCAACAAAATAAACATTGATAACATCAATAAGTTCAGCAAAAACTTCAACTTTGAAAAACACAAAAAAGTTCAAAAAAAACCATTGATAACCCCAACAAATTCAACAGCAACAGCAATATTGAAAATCACCAACCAATTCAATGACCTCAACTTTCAAAAACACCAACAGATTCAACAACATCCTCAACATTTAAAAATACAAACAAGTTCAACAAAAAAATTGATAACACCAACAAATTCAACAACATCCACAACAATGGAAAAACACCAACAAATTCAACAACAATCTCAACATTGAAAAACACCAACATATTCAACAACAACCTCAACATTGAAAAACACCAACAAATTCAACAACAACTTCAAATTTGAAAAATACTAAAAAGTTCGAAAAATAACATTGATAACACCAACAAGTTTAACAACAACCTCAACATTGAAAAACGCCAACAATTTCAACAACAACCTCAATATTGAAAATCCAAACAATTTCAACAACAACCTCAACCATTAAAAGTACCAAAAAGTTCAACAAAACAAATGTTGATAACACCAACAAATTCATCAACGACCTCAATATTGAAAATCACCAGCAAATTCAACAACAACTCAACATTGAAAAACACAAAACTGTTCAAATGAAAACATTGATAACACCAACAAATTCATCAACAACCTCAATATTGAAAATCACCAACAAATTCAACAACATCAACATTGAAAAACACCAACAAATTAAACAACAGCCTCAACATTTAAAAGTACAAAAAAGTTCAACAAAATGAACAGTGAAAAATCAATAAATTCAACAACGACCACAACTTTTAAAAATACAAACAAGTTCAACAAAATAAACATTGATGACACTGTCCAATTCAACAACAACCTCAACATTTAAAATCACCAATAAATTCACCAACCTAAACACTGAATATCACCAACAAGTTCAACAACAACATCAACATTGAAAAACATAAACAAATTTAACAACAACCTCAACATTGAAAATCACCAACAAATTCAACAACAACCTCATCATTGAAAAACACCAACAAATTCAACAACAACCTCAACTTTTACATGTACTAAAAAGTTAAAAAAAGCCATTGATAACACCAACAAATTGAACAACAACCTCAATAATGAAAATCAACAACAAATTCAACAACAACCTCAACATTGAAAATCACCAACAAATTCAACAACAACCTCATCAGTGATAAACACCAACAAATTCAACAATAACCTCAACTTTTAAAAGTACAAAAAAGTTGAAAAAAGAACATTGATAACACCAACAAATTCAACAAAAACCTCAACAATGAACAGCAACAAAAAATAAAACAACAACCTCAACATTGAAAAACGCCAACAAATTCAACAACAACTTCAACAATGAAAAACAACGAACAAATTCCAAATCAACCTCAACCTTTAAAATTACAAATAAGTTCAACAAAATAAACATTGATAACATCAATAAATTCTGCAAAAACCTCAACTTTGAGAAACACAAAAAAGTTCCAATAAAACAATTGATAACCCCAACAAATTCTAAACAACAGCAATATTAAAAATCACCAACCAATTCAACGACCTCAACTTTGAAAAACACCAACAAATTCAACAACATCCTCAACTTTTAAAAATACAAACAACTTCAAAAAAAAAATTGATAACATCAACAAATTCAACAACATCCTCAACAGTGAAAAACACCAACAAGTTCAACAACAGCCTCAAAAATGAAAAACACCAAAAAGTTGAACAACAATCGCAACATTGAAAAATACCAACAAATTCAACAACAACCTCAACATTGAAAAACACCAACAAATTCAACTACAAACTCAACATTGTAAAATACCAACAAATTCAACAACAACTTCAACTTTCAAAAATACAAAAAGTTCAAAAAATAACATTGATAACACCAACAATTTCAACAACAACCTCAATATTGAAAATCCAAACAATTTCAACAACAACCTCAACTTTTATAAGTACAAAAAAGTTAAACAAAATAAATGTTGTTAACACCAACAAATTCATCAACAACCTCAATATTGAAAATCACCAGCAAATTCAACAACCTTAACATTGAAAAACACAAAACAGTTCAAAAGATAACATTGATAACACCAACAAATTCAACAACATCAACGTTGAAAAACACCAACCAATTCAACAACAACCTCAATATTGAAAATCACCAACAAATTCAACGACCTCAACTTTGAAAAACATCAACAAATTAAACAACAACCTCAACATTTAAAAGTACAAAAAGGTTCAACAAAATGAACAGTGAAAACACCAAAAAATTCAACAACGACCACAACTTTTAAAAATACAAACAAGTTCAACAAAATAAACATTGATGACACTGTCCAATTCAACAACAACTTCAACATTTAAAATCACCAATAAATTCACCAAACTAAACGCTGAATACCACCAACAAGTTCAACAACAACATCAACATTGAAAAACATCAACAAATTTAACAACAATCTCAACATTGAAAATCAGCAAAAAATTCAACAACAACCTGAACATTGAAAATCACCAACAAATTCAACAACAACCTCAACAATGAAAAACACCAAAAAATTCAACAACAACCGCAACATTGAAAAATACCAACAAATTCAATAACAACCTCAACATTGCAAAACACCAATAAATTCAACAATAACCTCTACATTGAAAAACGCCAACAAATTCAACAACAACATCAATATTGAAAATCACCAACAGATTCATCAACCTCAACACTGAATATCACTAACAAATTCAGCAACAAACTTAACGTTGAAAAACACAAAAAAGTTAAAAAAAAAAACCATTGAAAACACCAGCAAATTCAACAACAACGTCAATATTGAAATTCAACAACAAATTCAACAACAACCTCAACTTTGAAAAACACCAACAAATTCAACAATAACCTCATCATTGAAAAAAACCAACAAATGCAACTACAACCTCAACTTTTAAAAGTAAAAAAAAGTTCAAAAAAGAACATTGATAACAGCAACAAATTAAACAACAAGCTCAACAATGAAAAACATCAAAAAATTCAACAACATCCTAAACATTGAAAAACGCCAACAAATTCAACAACAACCTCAACAATGAAAATCACCAACAAATTCAACAACAAACTCAACTTGTAAAAGTACAAACTAGTTCAACATAATAAACGTGGATGACACTATCCAATTCAGCAACAACATCAACATTGAAAAACAATAAAAAAATTTCAGCAACAACCTCAACTTTTGAAACAACAAAAATGTTCAACAAAATAAATGTTGACAAAACCAACAAATTCAACTACAACCTCAATATTGAAAATCACCAACTAATTCAATAACAACCTCAACATTGAAAACACCAAAAAAATCAACAAAAACCCTCACCATTGCAAAAAACCAACAAATTCAACAACAACCTCAACATTGAAAAACAACAACACATTCAACAACAACCTTGACATGGAAAAACACCAACAAATACAAAAACAACTTCCACTTTGAAAAATACAAAAAACTTTGACCTAAACTTTGAAAAACAGCAACAAATTCAACAACAACCTCAACTTTTAAAAATACACACAAGTTTAATGAAAAAAAACGTTGATAACTCCAAGAAATTCAACAACATCAACATTGAAAAACACCAATAAATTCAACAACAACCTCAACATTGAACAACACAAAACAAATTCAACAACAACCTCAACATTGAAAATGAATAAAAAAATTCAGCAACAACCTCAACTTTTAAAACTACAAAAAAGTTCAACAAAATTAACATTGACAACACCAACAAATTCAGCAACATCCTCAATGTTTAAAATCACCAACAAATGCAACAACCTCAACATTGAAAAACACCAACAAATTTAACAACCAACTCAACAATGGAAAGACGAAAAAATTCTACAAAAACCTCACCATTGAAAAACACCAACAAATTCAACAACAACCTCAACACTGAAAAATACAAACAAGTTCAAAAAATAACATTAATAACACCAACAAATTCAATAACAACCTCCATATTGAAAATCACCAACAAAATTCAACAACCTCAACATTGAAAAACGCCAACAAATTCATCAACAACCTCAACTTTGAAAAACACAAAAAAGTTCAAAAAAACCCATTGACAATAACAACAAATTCAACAACAACCTCTATATTGAAAATCACCAACAAATTCAACGACCTCAACTTTGAAAAACACCAACAAATTCTACAACAACCTCAACAATGAAAAACAACATCAAATTTAACAACAACCTCAACAATGAAAACACCAACTAATTCAACAAAAACCTCACCATTGAAAAACATCAACAAATTCAACAACAACCTCAACAATGAACAGCACTAAGAAATTCAACAACAACCTCAACATTGAAAACCGCCAACAAATTCAACAACATCCTCAACAATGAAAAACAACCAACAAATTCAAAATCAACCTCATCGTATAACCGTACAAAAAAGTTCAACAAAATAAACATTGATAACATCAATAAATTCGTCAAATACCTCAACTTTGAAAAACACAAAAAAGTTCAAAAAAAACCATTGAAAACCCCAACAAATTCAAAAGCAACAGCAATATTGAAAATCACCAACCAATTCAACGACCTCAACTTTCAAAAACACCAACAGATTCAACAACATCCTCAACTTTTAAAAATACAAACAAGTTCAACAAAAAAATTGATAACAACAACAAATTCAACAACATCCTCAACAATGAAAAACACCAACAAATTCAACAACAACCTCAACATTGAAAAACACCAACAAATTCAACAACAACTCAACATTGAAAAATACAAAACTGTTCAAAAAATAACATTGATAACACCAACAAATTCAACAACAACCTGAACATTGAAAAACATCAACAAATTCATCAACAAATTCAGCATTGAAAAACACCAAATAATTCAACTACAAACTCAACATTGAAAAATACCAATAAATTCAACAACAACTTCAACTTTGAAAAATACTAAAAAGTTCGAAAAATAACATTGATAACACCAACAAGTTTAACAACAACCTCAACATTGAAAAACGCCAACAATTTCAACAACAACCTCAATATTGAAAATCCAAACAATTTCAACAACAACCTCAACCATTAAAAGTACCAAAAAGTTCAACAAAACAAATGTTGATAACACCAACAAATTCATCAACAACCTCAACATTGAAAAACACCAACAAATTCAACAACAACCTCAACAATGAAAAACACCAAAACGTTCAAAATCAACCTCAACGTTTAAAAGTACAAAAAAGTTCAACAAAATAAACAGTGCTAAAACCAATAAATGATAAAACCAATAAATTCAGCAACATCCTCAACTTTGAAAAACACAAAAAAGTTCAAGAAAAAACATTGATAACACCATCAAATTCAAAAACAACATCAATATTGAAAATCACAAACAAATTCAACAACAACGTCAATATTGAAAATCACCAACTAATTCAAAAACAACCTCAACTTTTAAAAGTACAAAAAAGTTGAAAAAAGAACATTGATAACACCATCAAATTCAACAACAACCTCAACATTGAAAATCCAAACAATCTCAACAACAACCTCACCTGTGAAAAGTACCAAAAAGTTCAACAAAATAAATGTTGATAACACCAAAAAATTCACCAGCAACCTCAATATTGAAAATCACCAGCAAATTCACCAACCTCAACATTGAAAAACACAAAACAGTTCAAAAGAAAACATTAATAACACCAACAAATTCAACAACATCAACATTGAAAAACACCAACCAATTCAACAACAACCACAATATTGAAAATCACCAACAAATTCAACAACTTCAACTTTGAAAAACACCAACAAATTAAACAACAACCTCAACATGTAAAAGTACAAAAAAGTTCAACAAAATGAACAGTGAAAAAAACCAATAAATTCAACAACGACCACAACTTTTAAAAATACAAACAAGTTCAACAAAATAAACATTGATGACACTGTCCAATTCAACAACAACCTCAACATTAAAAATCACCAACAAATTCAACAACAACCTCAACATTGAAAACCGCCAACAAATTCAACAACAACCTCAACAATGAAAAACACCAACAAATTCAAAATCAACCTCAACGTTTAAACGTACAAAAAAGTTCAACAAAATAAACATTGATAACATCAATAAATTCAGCAAAAACCTCAACTTTGAAAAACACAAAAAAGTTCAAAAAAAACATTGATAACCCCAACAAATTCAACAGCAACAGCAATATTGAAAATCACCAACCAATTCAACGACCTCAACTTTCAAAAACACCAACAGATTCTACAACATCCTCAACTTTTAAAAATACAAACAAGTTTAACGAAAAAAGTTGATAACACCAACAAATTCAACAACAACCTCAACATTGAAAAACATCAACAAATTAAACAACAAACTCAACATTGAAAAACACCAACAAATTCAACTACAAAATCAACATTGAAAAATAGCAACAAATTCAACAACAACCTCAACTTTGAAAAATACAAAAAAGTTCGAAAAATAACATTGATAACACCAACAAGTTTAAAAACAACCTCAACATTGAATAACGCCAACAATTTCAACAAAAACCTCAATATTGAAAATCCAAACAATTTCAACAACAACCTCAACTATTAAAAGTACCAAAAAGTTCAACAAAATAAATGTTGATAACACCAACAAATTCAGCAACAACCTCAATATTGAAAATCACCAGCAAATTCACCAACCTCAACATTGAAAAACACAAAACAGTTCCAAAGAAAACATTGATAACACCAACAGATTCAACAACATCAACATTGAAAAACACCAACCAATTCAACAACAACCACAATATTGAAAATCACCAACAAATTCAACGACCTCTACTTTGAAAAACACCAACAAATTAAACAACAACCTCAACATTTAAAAGTACAAAAAAGTTCAACAAAATGAACAGTGAAAAAAACCAAAAAATTCAACAACGACCACAACTTTTAAAAATACAAACAAGTTCAACAAAATAAACATTGATGACACTGTCCAATTCAACAAAAACCTCAACATTAAAAATCACCAAAAAATTCAACAACAACCTCAACAATGAAAAACACCAACAAATTCAAAATCAACTTCAACTTTAAAAAGTACAAAAAAGTTCAACAAAATAATTAATTGATAACACCAATAATTTCAGCAACAACCTCAACTTTGAACAACACAAAAAAGTTCAAAAAAAACCATTGATAACACCATCAAATTCAACAACAACGTCAATATTGAAAATCACCAACAAACTCAACAACAACCTCAATATTGAAAATCACCAACAAATTCAACAACAACCTCAACATTTAAAAGTACAAAAAAGTTGAAAAAAGAACATTGATAACATCATCAAATTCAACAACAATCTCAATATTGAAAAACAACATCAAATTTAACAACAACCTCAACAATGAAAACACCAACAAATTCAACAGAAACCTCACCATTGAAAAACACCAACAAATGGAACAACAACCTCAACATTGAAAAACGCCAACAAATTCAACCACAACCTCAACAATGAAAAACACCAAAACGTTCAAAATCAACCTCAACTTTTACAAGAACAAAAAAGTTCAACAAGATAAACAGTGATAAAACCAATAAATTCAGCAACATCCTCAACTTTGAAAAACACAAAAAAGTTCAAAAAAAACCATTGATAACACCATCAAATTCAACAACATCATCAATATTGAAAATCACAAACAAATTCAACAACAACCTCAACTTTTAAATGTACAAAAAAGTTGAAAAAAGAACATTGATAACACCATCAAATTCAGCAACAACCTCAACATTGAAAAGCACCAAGAAATTCCACAACAACCTCAACATTGAAAACCGCCAACAAATTCAACAACAACCTCAGCAATGAAAAACAACCAACAAATTCAAAATCAACCTCAACGTTTAAACGTACAAAAAAGTTCAACAAAATAAACATTGATAACATCAATAAATTCAGCAAAAACCTCAACTTTGAAAAACACAAAAAAGTTCAAAAAAAACCATTGATAACCCCAACAAATTCAACAGCAACAGCAATATTGAAAATTACCAACCAATTCAACGACCTCAACTTTCAAAAACACCAACAGATTCTACAACATCCTCAACTTTTAAAAATACAAGCAAGTTCAACAAAAAAATTGATAACACCAACAAATTCAACAACATCCTCAACAATGAAAAACACCAACAAATTCAACAACAACCTCAACATTGAAAAACACCAACAAATTCAAAAACAACCTCAACATTGAAAAATACAAAACAGTTCAAAAAATAACATTGATAACACCAACAAATTCAACAACAACCTCAACATTGAGAAACATCAACAAATTAAACAACAAACTCAACATTGAAAAACACCAACAAATTCAACTACAAACTCAACATTGAAAAATACCAACAAATTCAACAACAACTTCAACTTTGAAAAATACAAAAAAGTTCGAAAAATAACATTGATAACACCAACAAGTTTAACAACAACCTCAACATTGAATAACGCCAACAATTTCAACAAAAACCTCAATATTGAAAATCCAAACAATCTCAACAACAACCTCAACTATTAAAATTACCAAAAAGTTCCACAAAATAAATGTTGATAACATCAACAAATTCATCAACAACCTCAATATTGCAAATCACCACCAAATTCAGCAAACTCAACATTGAAAAACACAAAACAGTTCAAAAGAAAACATTGATAACACCAACAAATTCAACAACATCAACACTGAAAAACACCAACCAATTCAACAACAACCACAATATTGAAAATCACCAACAAATTCAACGACCTCAACTTTTAAAAACACCAACAAATTAAACAACAACCTCAACATGTAAAAGTACAAAAAAGTTCAACAAAATGAACAGTGAAAAAAACCAATAAATTCAACAACGACCACAACTTTTAAAAATACAAACAAGTTCAACAAATTAAACATTGGTGACACTGTCCAATTTAACAACAACCTCAACATTTAAAATCACCAATAAATTCACCAACCTAAACACTGAATATCACCAGCAAGTTCAACAACAACATCAACATTGAAAAACATCAACAAATTTAACAACAATCTCAACATTGAAAAGCACCAAGAAATTCCACAACAACCTCAACATTGAAAACCGCCAACAAATTCAACAACAACCTCAGCAATGAAAAACAACCAACAAATTCAAAATCAACCTCAACGTTTAAACGTACAAAAAAGTTCAACAAAATAAACATTGATAACATCAATAAATTCAGCAAAAACCTCAACTTTGAAAAACACAAAAAAGTTCAAAAAAAACCATTGATAACCCCAACAAATTCAACAGCAACAGCAATATTGAAAATTACCAACCAATTCAACGACCTCAACTTTCAAAAACACCAACAGATTCTACAACATCCTCAACTTTTAAAAATACAAGCAAGTTCAACAAAAAAATTGATAACACCAACAAATTCAACAACATCCTCAACAATGAAAAACACCAACAAATTCAACAACAACCTCAACATTGAAAAACACCAACAAATTCAAAAACAACCTCAACATTGAAAAATACAAAACAGTTCAAAAAATAACATTGATAACACCAACAAATTCAACAACAACCTCAACATTGAGAAACATCAACAAATTAAACAACAAACTCAACATTGAAAAACACCAACAAATTCAACTACAAACTCAACATTGAAAAATACCAACAAATTCAACAACAACTTCAACTTTGAAAAATACAAAAAAGTTCGAAAAATAACATTGATAACACCAACAAGTTTAACAACAACCTCAACATTGAATAACGCCAACAATTTCAACAAAAACCTCAATATTGAAAATCCAAACAATCTCAACAACAACCTCAACTATTAAAATTACCAAAAAGTTCCACAAAATAAATGTTGATAACATCAACAAATTCATCAACAACCTCAATATTGCAAATCACCACCAAATTCAGCAAACTCAACATTGAAAAACACAAAACAGTTCAAAAGAAAACATTGATAACACCAACAAATTCAACAACATCAACACTGAAAAACACCAACCAATTCAACAACAACCACAATATTGAAAATCACCAACAAATTCAACGACCTCAACTTTTAAAAACACCAACAAATTAAACAACAACCTCAACATGTAAAAGTACAAAAAAGTTCAACAAAATGAACAGTGAAAAAAACCAATAAATTCAACAACGACCACAACTTTTAAAAATACAAACAAGTTCAACAAATTAAACATTGGTGACACTGTCCAATTTAACAACAACCTCAACATTTAAAATCACCAATAAATTCACCAACCTAAACACTGAATATCACCAGCAAGTTCAACAACAACATCAACATTGAAAAACATCAACAAATTTAACAACAATCTCAACATTGAAAAGCACCAAGAAATTCCACAACAACCTCAACATTGAAAACCGCCAACAAATTCAACAACAACCTCAGCAATGAAAAACAACCAACAAATTCAAAATCAACCTCAACGTTTAAACGTACAAAAAAGTTCAACAAAATAAACATTGATAACATCAATAAATTCAGCAAAAACCTCAACTTTGAAAAACACAAAAAAGTTCAAAAAAAACCATTGATAACCCCAACAAATTCAACAGCAACAGCAATATTGAAAATTACCAACCAATTCAACGACCTCAACTTTCAAAAACACCAACAGATTCTACAACATCCTCAACTTTTAAAAATACAAGCAAGTTCAACAAAAAAATTGATAACACCAACAAATTCAACAACATCCTCAACAATGAAAAACACCAACAAATTCAACAACAACCTCAACATTGAAAAACACCAACAAATTCAAAAACAACCTCAACATTGAAAAATACAAAACAGTTCAAAAAATAACATTGATAACACCAACAAATTCAACAACAACCTCAACATTGAGAAACATCAACAAATTAAACAACAAACTCAACATTGAAAAACACCAACAAATTCAACTACAAACTCAACATTGAAAAATACCAACAAATTCAACAACAACTTCAACTTTGAAAAATACAAAAAAGTTCGAAAAATAACATTGATAACACCAACAAGTTTAACAACAACCTCAACATTGAATAACGCCAACAATTTCAACAAAAACCTCAATATTGAAAATCCAAACAATCTCAACAACAACCTCAACTATTAAAATTACCAAAAAGTTCCACAAAATAAATGTTGATAACATCAACAAATTCATCAACAACCTCAATATTGCAAATCACCACCAAATTCAGCAAACTCAACATTGAAAAACACAAAACAGTTCAAAAGAAAACATTGATAACACCAACAAATTCAACAACATCAACACTGAAAAACACCAACCAATTCAACAACAACCACAATATTGAAAATCACCAACAAATTCAACGACCTCAACTTTTAAAAACACCAACAAATTAAACAACAACCTCAACATGTAAAAGTACAAAAAAGTTCAACAAAATGAACAGTGAAAAAAACCAATAAATTCAACAACGACCACAACTTTTAAAAATACAAACAAGTTCAACAAATTAAACATTGGTGACACTGTCCAATTTAACAACAACCTCAACATTTAAAATCACCAATAAATTCACCAACCTAAACACTGAATATCACCAGCAAGTTCAACAACAACATCAACATTGAAAAACATCAACAAATTTAACAACAATCTCAACATTGAAAAGCACCAAGAAATTCCACAACAACCTCAACATTGAAAACCGCCAACAAATTCAACAACAACCTCAGCAATGAAAAACAACCAACAAATTCAAAATCAACCTCAACGTTTAAACGTACAAAAAAGTTCAACAAAATAAACATTGATAACATCAATAAATTCAGCAAAAACCTCAACTTTGAAAAACACAAAAAAGTTCAAAAAAAACCATTGATAACCCCAACAAATTCAACAGCAACAGCAATATTGAAAATTACCAACCAATTCAACGACCTCAACTTTCAAAAACACCAACAGATTCTACAACATCCTCAACTTTTAAAAATACAAGCAAGTTCAACAAAAAAATTGATAACACCAACAAATTCAACAACATCCTCAACAATGAAAAACACCAACAAATTCAACAACAACCTCAACATTGAAAAACACCAACAAATTCAAAAACAACCTCAACATTGAAAAATACAAAACAGTTCAAAAAATAACATTGATAACACCAACAAATTCAACAACAACCTCAACATTGAGAAACATCAACAAATTAAACAACAAACTCAACATTGAAAAACACCAACAAATTCAACTACAAACACAACATTGAAAAATACCAACAAATTCAACAACAACTTCAACTTTGAAAAATACAAAAAAGTTCGAAAAATAACATTGATAACACCAACAAGTTTAACAACAACCTCAACATTGAATAACGCCAACAATTTCAACAAAAACCTCAATATTGAAAATCCAAACAATCTCAACAACAACCTCAACTATTAAAATTACCAAAAAGTTCCACAAAATAAATGTTGATAACATCAACAAATTCATCAACAACCTCAATATTGCAAATCACCACCAAATTCAGCAAACTCAACATTGAAAAACACAAAACAGTTCAAAAGAAAACATTGATAACACCAACAAATTCAACAACATCAACACTGAAAAACACCAACCAATTCAACAACAACCACAATATTGAAAATCACCAACAAATTCAACGACCTCAACTTTTAAAAACACCAACAAATTAAACAACAACCTCAACATGTAAAAGTACAAAAAAGTTCAACAAAATGAACAGTGAAAAAAACCAATAAATTCAACAACGACCACAACTTTTAAAAATACAAACAAGTTCAACAAATTAAACATTGGTGACACTGTCCAATTTAACAACAACCTCAACATTTAAAATCACCAATAAATTCACCAACCTAAACACTGAATATCACCAGCAAGTTCAACAACAACATCAACATTGAAAAACATCAACAAATTTAACAACAATCTCAACATTGAAAAGCACCAAGAAATTCCACAACAACCTCAACATTGAAAACCGCCAACAAATTCAACAACAACCTCAGCAATGAAAAACAACCAACAAATTCAAAATCAACCTCAACGTTTAAACGTACAAAAAAGTTCAACAAAATAAACATTGATAACATCAATAAATTCAGCAAAAACCTCAACTTTGAAAAACACAAAAAAGTTCAAAAAAAACCATTGATAACCCCAACAAATTCAACAGCAACAGCAATATTGAAAATTACCAACCAATTCAACGACCTCAACTTTCAAAAACACCAACAGATTCTACAACATCCTCAACTTTTAAAAATACAAGCAAGTTCAACAAAAAAATTGATAACACCAACAAATTCAACAACATCCTCAACAATGAAAAACACCAACAAATTCAACAACAACCTCAACATTGAAAAACACCAACAAATTCAAAAACAACCTCAACATTGAAAAATACAAAACAGTTCAAAAAATAACATTGATAACACCAACAAATTCAACAACAACCTCAACATTGAGAAACATCAACAAATTAAACAACAAACTCAACATTGAAAAACACCAACAAATTCAACTACAAACTCAACATTGAAAAATACCAACAAATTCAACAACAACTTCAACTTTGAAAAATACAAAAAAGTTCGAAAAATAACATTGATAACACCAACAAGTTTAACAACAACCTCAACATTGAATAACGCCAACAATTTCAACAAAAACCTCAATATTGAAAATCCAAACAATCTCAACAACAACCTCAACTATTAAAATTACCAAAAAGTTCCACAAAATAAATGTTGATAACATCAACAAATTCATCAACAACCTCAATATTGCAAATCACCACCAAATTCAGCAAACTCAACATTGAAAAACACAAAACAGTTCAAAAGAAAACATTGATAACACCAACAAATTCAACAACATCAACACTGAAAAACACCAACCAATTCAACAACAACCACAATATTGAAAATCACCAACAAATTCAACGACCTCAACTTTTAAAAACACCAACAAATTAAACAACAACCTCAACATGTAAAAGTACAAAAAAGTTCAACAAAATGAACAGTGAAAAAAACCAATAAATTCAACAACGACCACAACTTTTAAAAATACAAACAAGTTCAACAAATTAAACATTGGTGACACTGTCCAATTTAACAACAACCTCAACATTTAAAATCACCAATAAATTCACCAACCTAAACACTGAATATCACCAGCAAGTTCAACAACAACATCAACATTGAAAAACATCAACAAATTTAACAACAATCTCAACATTGAAAATCAGCAAAAAATTCAACAACAACCTGAACATTGAAAAACACCAACAAATTAAAGATCAACCTCAACAATGAAAACACCAAAAAATTCAACAAAAATCTCCCCATTAAAAAACACCAACAAATTCAACAACAACCTCAACATTGAAAAATACCAACAAATTCAATAACCACCTCAAAATTGCAAAACACCAACAAATTCAACAACAACCTCAACATTGAAAAACACCAACAGATTCAACAACGTCAACACTGAATATCACCAACAAATTCAGCAACAAACTTAACGTTGAAAAACACAAAAAAGTTTTTAAAAAAAACCATTGATAACACCAGCAAATTCAACAACGTCAATATTGAAATTCACCAACAAATTCAACGACCTCATCTTTGAAAAACACCAAAAAATGCAACAACAACCTCAACTTTTATAACTACAAAAATGTTCAATAAAATAAGTCTTGACAAAACCAACAAATTCAACTACAAACGCAATATTGAAAATCACCAACAAATTCAATAACAACCTCAGCATTGAAAAACACCAAAAAATTTAAAAACAACCTCAACAATGAAAACACCAAAAAATTCAACAAAAACCCTCACCATTGCAAAACACCAACAAATTCAACAAAAACTTCAACTTTAAAAAATACAAACAAGTTGAACAAAAAAAAACATCGATTACACCAACAAATTCAACAACCTCAACAATGAAAAACACCAAAAAATTCAACAACAACCTCAACATTGAAAAATACAAAACAGTTCAAAAAATAACATTGATAACACCAACAAATTCAACAACAACCTGAATATTGAAAATCAGCAACAAATTCAACAACAACCTCAACATTGAAAAACATCAACAAATTCAACAACCTCAATATTGAAAATCACCATCAAATTCAACAAAAACCTCGACATGGAACACCAAGAAATTCAACTACATCCTCAATGTTGAAAATCACCAACAAATGCAAGAACCTCAACATTGAAAAACACCAACAAATTTAACAACCAACTCAACAATGGAAAGACCAGAAAATTCAACACAACCTCACCATTGAGAAACACCAACAAATTGAACAAGAACCTCAACATTGAAAAACACCAACAACTTCAAGACCAAGATCAACAATGATATAAAAGAAAATATTCAACAACAACCTCAACATTGAAAAATACAAAAAAGTTCAAAAAATAACATTAATAACACCAACAAATTCAACAACAACCTCAATTTTGAAAATTACATACAAAATTCAACAACCTCAACATTGAAAAACGCCTAAAAATTCAACAACAAACTCAAATTGAAAATCACCAAAAAATTCAACAACCTCATCACTGTATATCACCAACAAATTCATCAACAACCTCAACTTTGAAAAACACAAAAAAGTTCAAAAAAACCCATTGATAACACCAACAAATTCAACAACAACCTCTATATTGAAAATCACCAACAAATTCAAAGACCTCAACTTTGAAAAACACCAACAAATTCAACAACAACCTCAACTTTTAAAAATACAAACAAGTTCAGCAAAAAAAACATTGATTACACCAACAAATTCAACAAGAAATTCAACATTGAAACATACCATCCAATTCAACAACAACGTCATCATTGAAAAAAACAAACAAATTCAACAACAACCTCAACATTTAATAGTACAAAAAAGTTGAAAAAAGAACATTGATAACACCAACAAATTCAACAACAACCTCAACAATGAAAAACACCAAAAAATTAAACAACAGCCTCAACATTGAAAGACACCAACAAATTCAACGACAACCTCAACATTGAAAAACACCAACAAATTCAAAATCAACCTCAACTTTTAAAAGTACAAAAAAGTTCAACAAAATAAACATTGATAACACGAAAACATTCCGCAACAACCTCAACTTTGAATATCACCAACAAATTCAACAACCTCAACATTGAAAAACACCAACAAATTCAACAACAACCTTAACTTTTAAAAATACAAACAAGTTCAACAAAAAACATTGATAACACCACCAAATTCAACAACAACCTCAAAAATGAAAAACACCAATAAATTCAACAACAACCTCAACAATGAAAAACACCAATAAATTCAACAACAACCTCAACATTGAAAAAGACCAACAAATCCAACAACAACCTCAACTTTTAAAAATACAAACAAGTTGAACAAAAAAAACATTGATAACACCAACAAATTCAACAACAAACTCAATATTGAAAATCACCAACAAATTCAACAACATTAACATTGAAAAACATCAATAAATTCAACAACAACCTCAACATTGATAACACCAACAAATTCAACAACACACTCAATTTTGAAAATCACCAACAAATTCAACAACATTAGCATTGAAAAATCAAAAAAGTTCTAAAATAAACCATTCATAACATCAACAAATTCAACAACAACCTCAATATTGAAAATCACCAACAAATTCAACTACCTCAATATTTAAAAACACCAACAAATTAAACAACAACTTCAACTTTAAAAAATACAAACAAGTTCAAATAAAAAACCTTGATAACACCAACAAATGCAACAACAAACTCAATGTTGAAAATCACCAACAAATTCAAAAACATCAACATTTAGAAACATCAACAAATTCAACAACCTCATCTTTGAAAAATACAAAAAAGTTCAAAAAATAACATTGATACAACAACAAATTCAACAACAACTTCAATATTGAAAAATACAAACAAGTCCAACAAAAAAAACATTGATAACACCAAGAAATCCAACAACAACCTCAACAATGAAAAACATCAACAAATTCAACAACAACCTCAACATTGAAAAACACCAGCAAATTAAACAACAACCTCAACATTGAAAAATACAAAAAAGTTCGAAAAATAACATTGATAACACCAACAAATTCAACAACAACCTCAACAATGAAAAACACCAAAAAATTAAACAACAGCCTCAACATTGAAAGACACCAACAAATTCAACGACAACCTCAACATTGAAAAACACCAACAAATTCAAAATCAACCTCAACTTTTAAAAGTACAAAAAAGTTCAACAAAATAAACATTGATAACACGAAAACATTCCGCAACAACCTCAACTTTGAATATCACCAACAAATTCAACAACCTCAACATTGAAAAACACCAACAAATTCAACAACAACCTTAACTTTTAAAAATACAAACAAGTTCAACAAAAAACATTGATAACACCACCAAATTCAACAACAACCTCAAAAATGAAAAACACCAATAAATTCAACAACAACCTCAACAATGAAAAACACCAATAAATTCAACAACAACCTCAACATTGAAAAACACCAACAAATCCAACAACAACCTCAACTTTTAAAAATACAAACAAGTTGAACAAAAAAAACATTGATAACACCAACAAATTCAACAACAAACTCAATATTGAAAATCACCAACAAATTCAACTACCTCAATATTTAAAAACACCAACAAATTAAACAACAACTTCAACTTTTAAAAATACAAACAAGTTCAAAAAAAAAACCTTGATAACACCAACAAATGCAACAACAAACTCAATGTTGAAAATCACCAACAAATTCAAAAACATCAACATTTAGAAACATCAACAAATTCAACAACCTCATCTTTGAAAAATACAAAAAAGTTCAAAAAATAACATTGATACAACAACAAATTCAACAACAACTTCAATATTGAAAAATACAAACAAGTCCACCAAAAAAAACATTGATAACACCAAGAAATTCAACGACAACCTCAACAATGAAAAACATCAACAAATTCAACAACAACCTCAACATTGAAAAACACCAGCAAATTAAACAACAACCTCAACATTGAAAAATTCAAAAAAGTTCGAAAAATAACATTGATAACACCAACAAATTCAACCACAACCTCAACAATGAAAAACATCAACAAATTCAACAGCAACCTCAACATTGTAACATGCCAACAATTTCAAAAACAACCTCAACAATGAAAAACACCAACAAATTCAAAATCAACCTCAACTTTTAAAAGTACAAACAAGTTCAACAAAATGAACATTGATGACACTATCCAATTCAACAACAACCTCAACATTTAAAATCACCAACAAATTCAGCAACCTCAACACTGAAAATCACCAACAAATTCAACAACAACATCAACATTGAAAAACAATAAAAAATTCAGCAACAACCTCAACTTTTAAAACTACAAAAAAATTCAATGAAATAAACATTGACAACACCACCAAATTGAACTACAACCTCAATATTGAAAATCAACAAGAAATTCAACAACAACCTCAACATTGAAAAACACCAACAAATTTAACAACAAACTCAACAATGAAATAACCAAAAATTTCAACAAAAACCTCACCATTGAAAACACCAACAAATTCAACAACAACCTCAACATTGAAAAACACCAACAAATTCAACAATAACCTCAGCAATGAAAAAGACCAAAAAACTCAACAACAACCACAACATTGAAAAATACCAACAAGTTCAACAACAACCACAGAATTGAAAAGTAGAAACAATTTCAAAAAATAACATTGATAACACCAACAAATTCAAGAACAACCTCAATATTGAAAATAACCAAAAAATTCAACTACAAGCTCAACATTTAAAATCACCAACAAATTCAACAACTTCAACGCTGAAAATCACCAACAAATTCAACAACAACCTCAACAATGAAAAACGAGAACAAATTCAACAATAACCTCAACAATGAAAAATAACAACAAATTCAACAACAACCTCAACATTGAATAATACAACAAAGTACAAAAAATAACATTGATAACACCAACAAATTCAACAACAAACTCAATATTGTTAATCACCAACAAATTCAACAACAACCTCTACATTGAAAAACACCAACAAATACAAAAAAAACCTCAACTTTTAAAAGTACCTCAAAGTTGCAAAAAGAACATTGATAACACCATCAAATTCAACAACAACCTCAATATTGAAAATCACCAACCAATTCAACAACAACCTCAATACTGAATATCACCAACAAATTCATCAACAGCCTCAGTATAGAAAATCACCAGCAAATTTAAAAGCCTCAACATTGAAAAACACACAAAAGTTAAAAAAATACATTGATAACACCAACAAATTCATCAACAACGTCAACATTTAAAATCACCAACAAATTCAGTAACCTCAACAATGAAAATCACCAACAAATTCAACAACAACATCAACATTGAAAAACAATATAAAATTCAGCAACAAACTCAGTTGTAAAAACTACAAAAAAGTTCAACAAAATAAACATTGACAACACCCACAAATTCTACTACGACCTCAATCTTGAAAATCACCAACAAATTCAACAACAACCTAAATTTTGAAAATCAACAAAAAATTCAACTACAACCTCAACAATGAAAAAACCAAAAAAATCATTGAAAAACACCAACACTTTCAACAACAACGTCAAATTTTAAAAGTACCAACAAGTTAAAAAAAAGCATTGATGACACCCACAAATTTAACAACAACCTCAAAATTGTAAAACACCAACAAATTCAACAAAACCTCAATATTAAAAATCACCAACAATTTCAACAAGCTCAACACAGAATATCACCAACAAATTCAGCAACAACCTCAACTTTGAAAAATACAAAAAAGTTCCAAAAAAACATTCATCACACCAACAAATTCAACAACAACCTCAATATTTAAAATTACCAAGAAATTCAATGACCTCAACTTAGAAAAACAACAACAAATTCAACAACAACCTCACCATTGAAAAACACCAATAAATTCAACAACAAACTCAACATTGAAAAACACCATCAAATTCAACAACAACCTCAACATGGAAAAACACCAACAAATTCAACAACAAGCTCAATAATGAAAAACACCAATAAATTCAACAGCAGCCTCAACATTGAAAAACACCAACAAATTCAACAAGCTCAACATTGAATATCACCAACAAATTCAGCAACAACATCAACTTTTAAAAATACAAACAAGTTCAACAAAAAAACATTGATAACACCAACAAGTGCAAGAATAAACTCAATGTTGAAAATCACCAACACATTCAGCAACAACCTCATCATTGAAAATCACGAACAAATAAAACAACAACCTCAACATTGAAAAACACTAACAAATTCAACAACAACCTCAACTTTTAAAAGTACAAAAAAGTTGAAAAAAGAACATTGATAACACCAACAAATTCAACAACAACCTCAATACTGAAAATCACCGACAAATTCAACAACCTCAACATTGAAAACCACCATCAAATTCACCAACCACGTTAAGTTTAAAAAAGACGAACAAGTTCAACAAAAAATATTGTTAAATCCAACAAATTCAACAACAACCTCAGCACTGAAAATCACCAACAAATTCAACAACAACCTCAACATTGAAAATCACCAACAAATTCAACAACAACCTCAACAAAGAAAAACACCAAAAAATTCAACAACAACCACAACATTGAAAAATAACAACAAATTCAACAACCTCAACGTTGAAAAATGCAAAGAAGTTCAGAAAATAACATTGATAACACCGACAAATTCAACAACAACCTCAACATTGAAAAACTCCAACAAATTCAACAACAAACTCTACTTTTAAAAATACAAACAACTTCAACAATAAAATTCATTGATGCCATCAACAAATTCAACAACAATCTTAATATTGAAAATCAACAGCAAATTCAACAACATCAACATTGAAATACACCAACAAATTCAACAACAACCTCAACATTGAAAAACACCAATAAATTCAACAACAACTTCAACATTGAAAAATAAAAACAAATTCAACTACAACCTCAACATTGAAAAATAAAAAAAGTTCAAAAAATAACATTGATAACAGCAACAAATTCAACAACAACCTCAACATTGAAAAGCACCAAAAAACACAACAACAACCGCATCATTGAAAATTATCAACAAATTCAAAAACAACCTCAACATTGAATAATACAAAAAAGTTTTAAAAATAACATTGATAACACCACAAAATTCAACAACAACCTCAACATTGAAAAACACCAACAAATACAACTACAACCTCAATGTTGAAAATCACCAACAAATTGAACAACAACCTCAACCTTTTAAAGTACAAAAAGTTCAAAAAAGTATATTTATGACACCAACAAATTCAACAACAACCTCAATATTGAAAATTACCAACAAATTCAATAACCTCAAGATTGAAAAACACCAATAAATTCAACAACAACCTCAACTATTAAAAGTACAAAACAGTTAAAAAAAAAACATTGATAACAACTACAAATTGAACAATAACCTCTATATTGAAAATCACCAACAAATTCAAAAATAACCTCAACATTGAAAAACGCCAACAATTTCAACAACTACATCAATATTGAAAATCACCAACAAATACAACAACAACCTCAACTTTGAAAAACACCAACAAATTCAACAAATATCTCAACATTTAAAAGTACAAAAAAGGTTCAAAAAAGAACATTGATAACGCAAACAAATTCAACAACCTCAACATTGAAAAACACCATCAATTTCAACAAGCACGTTAACTTTTAAAAAGACGAACAAGTTCAACATAAAACATTGTTCAATCCAATAAATTCAACAACAACCTCAACATTGAAAATCACCAACAAATTCAACAACAACCTCAACATTGAAAAACGCCAACAAATTCAACAACAAACTCTACTTTTAAAAATACAACCAACTTCAACAAAAAAAGACATTGATAAGATCAACAAATTCAACAACAACCTCAACATTGAAAATCACCAACAAATTCAACAACAACCTCAACAAAGAAAAACACCAACAAATTCAACAACAACCTCAACATTGAAAAATACAGAAAAGTTCGAAAAATTACATTGATAACATCAACAGATTCAACAACCTCAATATTGAAAATAACCAACAAATTCAACAACAACCTCAACATTGAAAAACACCAACAAAATTAACAACAACCTCAACAATGAAAAACACCAAAAAATTCGAAAACAACCGCGACATTGAAAAATACTAAAAAGTTCAAAAAATAACATTGATAAAACCAACAAATTCAACAACAACCTCAATATTCAAAATCACCAGAAATTAAACAACAATCTCAA
This sequence comes from Cetorhinus maximus, assembly GCF_964194155.1. Taxonomy (NCBI): domain Eukaryota; kingdom Metazoa; phylum Chordata; class Chondrichthyes; order Lamniformes; family Cetorhinidae; genus Cetorhinus; species Cetorhinus maximus. The sequence goes on along the minus strand of NW_027596986.1, from coordinate 28,537 downwards.
CTTTTAAAAATACAAACAACTTCAACAAAAAAACATTGATAACAGCAACAAATTCAACAACAAACTCAACGTTGAAAATCATCAACAAAATTCAACAACATCAACTTTGAAAAACATCAACAAATTCAACAACAACCTCAAGATTGAAAAACACCAATATTCAACAACAACTTCAACATGGACAAACAGCGACAAATTTAACAACAACCTCAACAATTAAAATCAACAAAAAATTCTTCAAAAACATCAACATTGAAAAACACCAACAAATTGAACAACAACCTCAACTTTTAAAACAAGAGAAAACGTTCAAAATAAACATTGATAACACCAACAAATTCAACAACAACCTCAACATTGAACAACGTCAACAAATGCAACAACACACTCAACTTTTAAAAACACAAACAACTTCAACAAAAAAAAAATTCATAACACCAATAAATTCAACAACAAACTCAATATTGAAAATCACCGACAAATTCAACAATATCAACATTGAAAAACACCAACAAATTCAACAACAACCTCAACATTGAAAAACACCAATAGATTCAACAACAACCTCAACATTGAAAATCACCAACAAATTCAACAACAACTTGAACTTTGATTAATACAAAAAGTTCAAAAAATAATGTTGATAACAGCAGCAAATTCAACAACCACCTCATGATTGTAAAACACCAAAAAATTCAACAACAACCGCATCATTGAAAAATAACAACAAATTCAACAACCTCAACATTGAAAAATGCAAAAAAGTTCAAATAATAACATTGATAACACCAACAACTTCAACAACAACCTCAATATTTAAAATCACCAAAAAATTCAACAACAACATCAACATGGAAAAACACCTAAAAATTGAACAACAACCGCAATATTGAAATATACCAACAAATTCAAAAACAACCTCAATCTTTAAAAGTATAAAAAAGTTCAAAAAAGAACTTTGATAAAACCAACAAATTGAACAACATCCTCAACAATGAAAAACACCAAGAAATTCAACAACAACCTCAACACTGAAAAACACCGACAAATTTAACAACAACCTCAATATTGAAAAAACACCAACAACTTCATCAAACTCAACAATGTAAAATACCAACAAATTCAACAACAACATCAACATTGAAAAACACCAACAAATTCAGCAACCTCAACACTGAAAATCACCAACAAATTCAACTACAATATCAAAATTGCAAAAACAATAAAAAAATTCAGCAAGAACCTCAAATTGTAAATCTACAAAAAAGTTCAACAAAATAAACATTGATAACACCAATACATTCAGCAAGAACCTCAACTTTGAATATCACCAACAAATTCAACAACCTCAACATTGAAATACACCAACAAATTCAACAACAACCTTAACTTTTAAAAATACAAACAAGTTCAACAAAAAACATTGATAACACCACCAAATTCAACAACAACCTCAACAATGAAAAACACCAACAAATTCAACAACAACGTCAACATTGAAAAACACCATCAAATTCAACAACAACATCAACATTGAAAATCACCAACAATCTCAACAACAATCTCAACATTGAAAAACGCCAACAAATTCAACAACATCCTCAATGTTGAAAATCACCAACAAATTCAACAACCTCAACACTGAATATCACCAACAAATTCGCAACAACTTCAACTTTGAAAAACACAAAAAAGTTTAAAAAAAAACATTCATGACTCCAACAAATTCAACAATAAGCTTAATATTGAAAATCACCAACAAATTCAACGACCTAAACTTTGAAAAATACCAACAAATTCAACAACAAACAAGTTTTAAAAATACAAACAAGTTCAACAAAATAAACATTGATGACACTGTCCAATTCAACAACAACCTCAACATTGAAAAACACCAACAAATTAAACAACAACCTCAACAATCAAAAGACCAAAAAATTCAACAAAAACCTCACCAATGAAGAACACCAACAAATTCAACAAGAACCACAACATTGAAAAACACCAACAGTTAAAATAACAACCTCAACTTTTATACGACAAAAAAGTCCAACAATATAACCATTGATAACACCAACAAATTCAACTACAACCTCAACTTTCAGAAATACAAAAAAGTTTTAAAAATAACATTGATAACACCAACAAAATCAACCACAACATCCACGTTGAAAAACACCAACAAATTCAAGAACAACTTCAACTTTCAAAAATACAAAAAAGTTAAAAAAATAACATTGATAACGCCAACAAATTCAACAACAAACTCAATATTGAAAATCACCAACAAATTCTACAACCTCAACATTGAAAAACCCCAACAAATTCAACAATAACCTCAACAGATAAAAACACTAACAACTTGAAAAACCTCAACAATGAAAAACAACAATAAATTCAACAACAAACTCAACATTGAAAAAAACCCACAAAATTTAACAACAAGCTCAAATTTCAAAAATACAAAAAAGTTCAAAAAATTACATGTATAACACAAACAAATTCAACAAGAACCTCAATATTGAATGTTCACAACAAATTCAACAACAACCTCAATATTGAATGTTCACAACAAATTCAACAACAACCACAACATGTAAAAACAGCAACAAATTTAACAACAATGACAAAATTGAAAAACACCAAAAAATTTAACAAAAAACTCAACATTGAAAAACAACAACAAATTCAACAATAACCTCAATCTTTAAAAGCACAAAAAAGTTCAAAAAATAACATTGATAACACCAAAAAATTCAACAACAAACTCAATATTGAAAAATACCAACAAATTCAAGAACTACCTCAACCTTTAAAAGTACAAAAAAGTTCAAGAATGAACTTTGATAACACCAACAAATTGAACAACATCCTCAGAATTGAAAATCACCAACAAATTCAACATCCTCAACATTGAAAAACACCTACAAATTCAACAACAACCTTAACTTTTAAAAATACAAACAAGTTCAACAAAAGACATTGATAACACCAAGAAATTCAACAACAACCACAACAATGAAAAACATCAAAAAATTCAACTACAACCTCAACATTGAAAAACACCGACAAATTTAACAACAAACTCAACGTTGAAAAAAACCAACAAATTCAACAACAACCTCAACATTGAAAAAACAACAACAAATTCAACAACAACCTCAACATTAAAAAACACCAACAAATTCAACAACAACTTCAACTTTGAATAATACAAAAAGTTCAAAAAATAAGGTTGATAACAGCAACAAATTCAACAGCCACCTCATGATTGTAAAACACCAAAAAATTCAACAACAACCGCATCATTGAAAAAAATGAACAAATTCACCAACAACCTCAACATTGAAAAATACAAATAAGTTCAAAAATTATAGTTGATAACATCAACAAATTCAACAACAAACTCAATATTGAAAATCACCAACAAATTCAACAGCAACCTCAACATTGAAAAACACCAACAAATTCAGCAACACATCAATGTTGAAAATCATCAACAAATTCAACAACAACCATAACATTGAAAAACACCAACAAATTTAACAGCAACCTTAACAATGAAAAATATCAAAAAATTCAACAACAACCTCAACCTTTAAAAATACAAACAATTTCCACAAAATAAACATTGATGATGCAATCCAATTCAACAACAACCTCAACATTTAAAATCAGCAACAAATTAAGCAACCTCAAAACTGAAAATAACCAACAAATTCAAGAACAACATCAACATTGAAAAACAATAAAAAAATTTAGCAAACTCCTCAACTTTTAAAACTACAAAAAAGTTCAACAAAATAAACATTGACAACACCAACAAATTCAACTAAAACCTCAACATTGAAAATCACCAACAAATTTGACAACAACCTCAACTTTTAAAAGTACAAAAAAGTTAAAAAAAAACATTGATAACACCAACAAATTCAACCGCAATTTTGAAAATCAGCAACAAATTCAACAACAACCTCAACATTGAAAAACGCCAAGAAATTCAACAACAACCTCAACCTTTAATAGTACAAATAAGTTCAAAAAAGAACATTGATAACACCAACAAATTCAACAACAACCTCAACATTGAAAAACACCAACACATTCAACAACAACCTCAACATAGAAAAACATCAACAAATTAAACAACAACCTCAACAATGAAAAACACCAAAAAATTCAACAATAACCGCAACATTGAAAAATAACAACAAATTCAACAACCTCAACATTGAAAAATGCAAAAAAGTTCAAATAATAACATTGATAACACCAACAACTTCAACAACACCCTCAATATTAAAATCACCAACAAAATCACCAAAACACTCAACTTTTAAAAACACAAACAACTTCAACAAAAAAAATTGATAATCTCAATGTTGAAAATCACCAACAAATTCAACAACATCAACATCAAAAAACACCAACAAATTCAACAACAACCTCAACATTGAAAAATACCAATAAATTCAACAGCAACCTCAACATTGAAAAATATCCACCAATTCAACTATAACCTCAACATTGAATAACACCAACAAATGCAACAACAACCTCAACATTGAAAAACACCAACAAATTGAACTACAACTTCAAATGTGAAAAATACAAAAAGTTCAAAAATAACATTGATAACGTCAACAAATTCAACAACCAACTCAATATTGAAAATCACCAAAAAATTCAACAGCAACCTCAACATTGAAAAACACCAACAAATTAAGCAACAACCTCAATATTGAAAATCACCAACAAATTCAACAACAACCACAACATTGAAAAACACCAACAAATTTAATAACAACCTCAACAATGAAAAACACCAAAAAATTTAACAAAAACCTCAACATTGAAAAACACCAACAAATTCAACAGCAACCTTAACAATTAAAAATACAAATTTATTCAACAAAAAACTTTGATAACACCAACAACTTCAACAGCAACCTCAACATTCAAAAACAGCAACAAATTGAACAACATCCTCAACATTGAAAAACACCAAGAAATTCAACAACAACCTCAACATTGAAAAACACCGACAAATTCAACAACAACCTCAACATTGAAAAATCACCAACAACTTCATCAACCTCAACAATGCAAAACACCAACAAATTCAACAACAACATCTACATTGAAAAACACCAACAAATTCAGCAACCTCAACACTGAAAATCACCAACAAATTCAACTACAACATCAAAATTGCAAAAACAATAAAAAATTCAGCAAGAACCTCAAATTGTAAATCTACAAAAAAGTTCAACAAAATAAACATTGATAACACCAATACATTAAGCAAGAAACTCAACTTTGAATATCACCAACAAATTCAACAACCTCAACATTGAAATACACCAACAAATTCAACAACAACCTTAACTTTTAAAAATACAAACAAGTTCAACAAAAAACATTGATAACACCACCAAATTCAACAACAACCTCAACAATGAAAAACACCAACAAATTCAACAACAACGTCAACATTGAAAAACACCATCAAATTCAACAACAACATCAACATTGAAAATCACCAACAATCTCAACAACAATCTCAACATTGAAAAACGCCAACAAATTCAACAACATCCTCAATGTTGAAAATCACCAACAAATTCAACAACCTCAACACTGAATATCACCAACAAATTCGCAACAACTTCAACTTTGAAAAACACAAAAAAGTTTAAAAAAAAACATTCATGACTCCAACAAATTCAACAATAAGCTTAATATTGAAAATCACCAACAAATTCAACGACCTAAACTTTGAAAAATACCAACAAATTCAACAACAAACAAGTTTTAAAAATACAAACAAGTTCAACAAAATAAACATTGATGACACTGTCCAATTCAACAACAACCTCAACATTGAAAAACACCAACAAATTAAACAACAACCTCAACAATCAAAAGACCAAAAAATTCAACAAAAACCTCACCAATGAAGAACACCAACAAATTCAACAAGAACCACAACATTGAAAAACACCAACAGTTAAAATAACAACCTCAACTTTTATACGACAAAAAAGTCCAACAATATAACCATTGATAACACCAACAAATTCAACTACAACCTCAACTTTCAGAAATACAAAAAAGTTTTAAAAATAACATTGATAACACCAACAAAATCAACCACAACATCCACGTTGAAAAACACCAACAAATTCAAGAACAACTTCAACTTTCAAAAATACAAAAAAGTTAAAAAAATAACATTGATAACGCCAACAAATTCAACAACAAACTCAATATTGAAAATCACCAACAAATTCTACAACCTCAACATTGAAAAACCCCAACAAATTCAACAATAACCTCAACAGATAAAAACACTAACAACTTGAAAAACCTCAACAATGAAAAACAACAATAAATTCAACAACAAACTCAACATTGAAAAAAACCCACAAAATTTAACAACAAGCTCAAATTTCAAAAATACAAAAAAGTTCAAAAAATTACATGTATAACACAAACAAATTCAACAAGAACCTCAATATTGAATGTTCACAACAAATTCAACAACAACCTCAATATTGAATGTTCACAACAAATTCAACAACAACCACAACATGTAAAAACAGCAACAAATTTAACAACAATGACAAAATTGAAAAACACCAAAAAATTTAACAAAAAACTCAACATTGAAAAACAACAACAAATTCAACAATAACCTCAATCTTTAAAAGCACAAAAAAGTTCAAAAAATAACATTGATAACACCAAAAAATTCAACAACAAACTCAATATTGAAAAATACCAACAAATTCAAGAACTACCTCAACCTTTAAAAGTACAAAAAAGTTCAAGAATGAACTTTGATAACACCAACAAATTGAACAACATCCTCAGAATTGAAAATCACCAACAAATTCAACATCCTCAACATTGAAAAACACCTACAAATTCAACAACAACCTTAACTTTTAAAAATACAAACAAGTTCAACAAAAGACATTGATAACACCAAGAAATTCAACAACAACCACAACAATGAAAAACATCAAAAAATTCAACTACAACCTCAACATTGAAAAACACCGACAAATTTAACAACAAACTCAACGTTGAAAAAAACCAACAAATTCAACAACAACCTCAACATTGAAAAAACAACAACAAATTCAACAACAACCTCAACATTAAAAAACACCAACAAATTCAACAACAACTTCAACTTTGAATAATACAAAAAGTTCAAAAAATAAGGTTGATAACAGCAACAAATTCAACAGCCACCTCATGATTGTAAAACACCAAAAAATTCAACAACAACCGCATCATTGAAAAAAATGAACAAATTCACCAACAACCTCAACATTGAAAAATACAAATAAGTTCAAAAATTATAGTTGATAACATCAACAAATTCAACAACAAACTCAATATTGAAAATCACCAACAAATTCAACAGCAACCTCAACATTGAAAAACACCAACAAATTCAGCAACACATCAATGTTGAAAATCATCAACAAATTCAACAACAACCATAACATTGAAAAACACCAACAAATTTAACAGCAACCTTAACAATGAAAAATATCAAAAAATTCAACAACAACCTCAACCTTTAAAAATACAAACAATTTCCACAAAATAAACATTGATGATGCAATCCAATTCAACAACAACCTCAACATTTAAAATCAGCAACAAATTAAGCAACCTCAAAACTGAAAATAACCAACAAATTCAAGAACAACATCAACATTGAAAAACAATAAAAAAATTTAGCAAACTCCTCAACTTTTAAAACTACAAAAAAGTTCAACAAAATAAACATTGACAACACCAACAAATTCAACTAAAACCTCAACATTGAAAATCACCAACAAATTTGACAACAACCTCAACTTTTAAAAGTACAAAAAAGTTAAAAAAAAACATTGATAACACCAACAAATTCAACCGCAATTTTGAAAATCAGCAACAAATTCAACAACAACCTCAACATTGAAAAACGCCAAGAAATTCAACAACAACCTCAACCTTTAATAGTACAAATAAGTTCAAAAAAGAACATTGATAACACCAACAAATTCAACAACAACCTCAACATTGAAAAACACCAACACATTCAACAACAACCTCAACATAGAAAAACATCAACAAATTAAACAACAACCTCAACAATGAAAAACACCAAAAAATTCAACAATAACCGCAACATTGAAAAATAACAACAAATTCAACAACCTCAACATTGAAAAATGCAAAAAAGTTCAAATAATAACATTGATAACACCAACAACTTCAACAACACCCTCAATATTAAAATCACCAACAAAATCACCAAAACACTCAACTTTTAAAAACACAAACAACTTCAACAAAAAAAATTGATAATCTCAATGTTGAAAATCACCAACAAATTCAACAACATCAACATCAAAAAACACCAACAAATTCAACAACAACCTCAACATTGAAAAATACCAATAAATTCAACAGCAACCTCAACATTGAAAAATATCCACCAATTCAACTATAACCTCAACATTGAATAACACCAACAAATGCAACAACAACCTCAACATTGAAAAACACCAACAAATTGAACTACAACTTCAAATGTGAAAAATACAAAAAGTTCAAAAATAACATTGATAACGTCAACAAATTCAACAACCAACTCAATATTGAAAATCACCAAAAAATTCAACAGCAACCTCAACATTGAAAAACACCAACAAATTAAGCAACAACCTCAATATTGAAAATCACCAACAAATTCAACAACAACCACAACATTGAAAAACACCAACAAATTTAATAACAACCTCAACAATGAAAAACACCAAAAAATTTAACAAAAACCTCAACATTGAAAAACACCAACAAATTCAACAGCAACCTTAACAATTAAAAATACAAATTTATTCAACAAAAAACTTTGATAACACCAACAACTTCAACAGCAACCTCAACATTCAAAAACAGCAACAAATTGAACAACATCCTCAACATTGAAAAACACCAAGAAATTCAACAACAACCTCAACATTGAAAAACACCGACAAATTCAACAACAACCTCAACATTGAAAAATCACCAACAACTTCATCAACCTCAACAATGCAAAACACCAACAAATTCAACAACAACATCTACATTGAAAAACACCAACAAATTCAGCAACCTCAACACTGAAAATCACCAACAAATTCAACTACAACATCAAAATTGCAAAAACAATAAAAAATTCAGCAAGAACCTCAAATTGTAAATCTACAAAAAAGTTCAACAAAATAAACATTGATAACACCAATACATTAAGCAAGAAACTCAACTTTGAATATCACCAACAAATTCAACAACCTCAACATTGAAATACACCAACAAATTCAACAACAACCTTAACTTTTAAAAATACAAACAAGTTCAACAAAAAACATTGATAACACCACCAAATTCAACAACAACCTCAACAATGAAAAACACCAACAAATTCAACAACAACTTCAACATTGAAAAACACCAACAAATTCAACGACAACATCAACATTGAAAATCACCAACAATCTCAACAACAATCTCAACATTGAAAAACGCCAACAAACTCAACAACATCCTCAATGTTGAAAATCACCAACAAATTCAACAACCTCAACACTGAATATCACCAACAAATTCACAACAACTTCAACTTTGAAAAACACAAAAAAGTTTTAAAAAAACCATTCATGACTCCAATAAATTCAACAATAAGCTTAATATTGAAAATCACCAACAAATTCAACGACCTAAACTTTGAAAAATACCAACAAATTCAACAACAAACAAGTTTTAAAAATACAAACAAGTTCAACAAAATAAACATTGATGACACTGTCCAATTCAACAACAACCTCAACATTGAAAAACACCAACAAATTAAACAACAACCTCAACAATCAAAAGACCAAAAAATTCAACAAAAACCTCACCAATGAAGAACACCAACAAATTCAACAAGAACCACAACATTGAAAAACACCAACAGTTAAAATAACAACCTCAACTTTTATACGACAAAAAAGTTCAACAATATAACCATTGATAACACCAACAAATTCAACTACAACCTTAACTTTCAGAAATACAAAAAAGTTTTAAAAATAACATTGATAACACCAACAAAATCAACCACAACATCCACGTTGAAAAACACCAACAAATTCAAGAACAACTTCAACTTTCAAAAATACAAAAAAGTTCAAAAAATAACATTGATAACGCCATCAAATTCAACAACAAACTCAATATTGAAAATCACCAACAAATTCTACAACCAGAACATTGAAAAACCCCAACAAATTCAACAACAACCTTAACATTGAAAAACACCTACAAATTCAACAATAACCTCAACAGAGAAAAACACCAACAACTTCAACAACCTCAACAATGAAAAACACCAATAAATTCAACAATAACCTCAGCAGAGAAAAACACCAACAACTTCAACAACCTCAACAATGAAAAACACCAATAAATTCAACAAAAAACTCAACATTGAAAAAAACCAACAAATTTAACAACAAGCTCAAATTTCAAAAATACAAAAAAGTTCAAAAAATTACGTGGATAACACCAACAAATTCAACAACAACCTCAATATTGAATGTTCACAACAAATTCCACAACAAACACCTGTAAAAACACCAACAAATTTAACAACAACGACAAAAATGAAAAAACACCAAAAAATTTAACAAAAAACTCAACATTGAAAAACAACAACAAATTCAACAATAACCTCAATCTTTAAAAGCACAAAAAAGTTCAAAAAATAACATTGATAACACCAAAAAATTCAACAACAACCTCAATATTTAAAATCACCAACAAATTCAACAACCTCAACATTGAAAAACACCAACAAATTCAACAACAACCTCAATTTTTAAAAGCACAAAAAAGTTTAAAAAATAACATTCATAACACCAAAAAATTCAACAACAACCTTAACTTTTAAAAATACAAATTTATTCAAGAAAAAACTTTGATAACACCAACAAATTCAACAACAACCTCAACATTCAAAAACACCAACAAATTCAACAACAACCTCAACATTGAAAAACACCAAAAAATTCAACAATAACTGCAACATTGAAAAATAACAACAAATTCAACAACCTCAACTTTGAAAAATGCAAAAATGTTCAAATAATAACATAGATAACACCAACAACTTCAACAACACCCTAAATATTAAAATCACCAACAAAATCACCAAAACACTCAACTTTTAAAAACACAAACAACGTCAACAAAAAAACATTGATAACCTCAATGTTGAAAATCACCAACAAATTCAACAACATCAACATCGAGAAACACCAACAAATTCAACAACAACCTCAACATTGAAAAATACCAATAAATTCAACAACAACCTCAACATTGAATAAAACCAACAAATGCAACAACAACCTCAACATTGGAAAACACCAACAAATTCAACTACAACTTCAAATTTGAAAAATACAAAAAGTTCAAAAATAACATTGATAACATCAACAAATTCAACAACCAACTCAATATTGAAAATCACCAAAAAATTCAACAGCAACCTCAACATTGAAAAACACCAACAAATTCAACAACAACCTTAACATTTAAAAATACAAATTAATTCAACAAGAAACTTTGATAACACCAACAACTTCAACAACAACCTTAACATTCAAAAACACCAACTAATTCAACAACAACCTCAACATTGCAAAACACCTACAAATTCAACAAAAACCGTAACATTGAAATATACCAACAAATTCAAAAACCACCTCAACCTTTAAAAGTATAAATAAGTTCAAAAAAGAACTTTGATAACACCAACAAATTGAACAACATCCTCAACATTGAAAAACACCAAGAAATTCAACAACAACCTCAACGTTGAAAAACACCGACAAATTTAACAACAACCTCAAGATTGAAAAAACACCAACAACTTCATGAACCTCAACAATGTAAAACACCACCAAATTCAACAACAACCCCAAATTGAAAATCACCAACAATCTCAACAACAACCTCAACATTGAAAAACGCCAACAAATTCAAAAACAACCTCAACAATGAATAGAACAGAAAATTCAACAAAAACCTCACCAATGAAGAACACCAACAAATTCAACAAGAACCACAACATTGAAAAACACCAACAGTGTCAACAACAACCTCAACTTTTATACGACAAAAAAGTTCAACAATACAACCATTGATAACACCAACAAATTTAACTACAACCTCAACTTTCAAAAATACAAAAAAGTATCAAAAAATAACATTGATAACACCAACAAAATCAACCATAACATCCACATTGAAAAACACCAGAAAATTCAAGAACAACTTCAACTTTGAAAAATACAAAAATGTTCAAAAAAATAACATTGATAACGCCATCAAATTCAACAACAAACTCAATATTGAAAATCACCAACAAATTCTACAACCTCAACATTGAAAAACCCCAACAAATTCAACAACAACCTTAACATTGAAAAACACCTACAAATTCAACAATAACCTGAACAGAGAAAAACACCAACAACTTCAACAACCTCAACAATGAAAAACACCAATAAATTCAACAACAAATTCAACATTGAAAAAAACCAACAAATTTAACAACAATCTCAAATTTCAAAAATGCAAAAAAGTTCAAAAAATTACATGGATAACACCAATAAATTCAACAACAACCTCAATATTGAATGTTCACAACAAATTCAACAACAACAACAACATTTAAAAACACCAACAAATTTAACAACAACGTGAACAATGAAAAACACCAAAACATTTAACAAAAAACTCAACATTAAAAAACACCAACAAATTCAACAATAACCTCAATCTTTAAAAGCACAAAAAAGTTCAAAAAATAACACTGATAACACCAAAAAATTCAACAACAACCTCAATATTGAAAATCACCAACAAATTCAACAACCTCAACATTGAAAAACACCAACAAAATCAAGAACAACCTTAACTTTTAAAAATACAAATTTATTCAAGAAAAAACTTTGATAACACCAACAAATTCAACAACAACCTCAACATTGAAAAACACCAACAAATTCAAGATCAACCTCAACCTTTAAAAGTGCAAAAAAGTTCAAGAAAGAACTTTGATAACACCAACAAATTGACCAACATCCTCAGAATTGAAAATCACCAACAAATTCAACATCCTCAACATTGAAAAACACCAACAAATTTAACAACAACCTTAACTTTTAAAAATACAAACAGGTTCAACAAAAGACATTGATAACACCAAGAAATTCAACAACAACCTCAACAATGAAAAACTCCAAAAAATTCTACTACAACCTCAACATTGAAAAACACCGACAAATTTAACAACAAACTCAACATTGAAAAAACACCAACAACTTCAACAACAACCTAAACAATGAAAAAAACCAAAAAATTCAACAACAACCGCAACATTGAAAAATACCAACAAATTCAACAACAACCTCAACATTAAAAAATACAAAAAAGTTCAAAAAATAACATTGATAACGCCAACAAATTCCACGACAAATTAAATATTGAAAATCACCAACAAATTCAACAACATCAACATTGAAAAAACATCAATAAATTCAACAAAAACCTCAACATTGAAAAAAAGTGACAAATTCAACAACAAGCACAACTTTCTAAAATACAAAAAAGTTCAAAAAATAACATGGATAACGCCAACAAATTCAACAACAACCTCAACATTGAAAAACAACAACAAATTTAACAAGAACCTCAACAATTAAAAACAAGAAAATTCAAGAAAAACCTCAACATTGAAAATCACGAACAAATTCAACAACAACCTCAACATTGAAAAACAACAATAAATTCAAGAACAACCTCAACATTGAAAAACAACAATAAATTCAAGAACAACCTCAACATTGAAAAAAAACCAACAAATTCAACAACAAGCTCAACTTCCAAAAATACAAATAAGGTTTAAAAAGAACATTTATAACACCAACAAATTCAACAACAACCTCAATATTGAAAATCACCAACAAATTCAACAACAATCTCAACTTTTAAAAAAAGAGAAAAAGTTCAAAAAAAACATCGATAACACCAACAAATTCAACAATAACCTGAATATTGAAAGAGACGAACAGATTCAACAAGAACCTCAATATTGAAAGTCACCAAAAAATTAAACAACAATCTCAATATTGAAAGTCACCAACAAATTCAACAAGAACCTCAATACTGAAAGACACCAACAAATTCAACAACAACCTCAACATTGAAAAATGCCAACAAATTCAACCAAAACCTCAACATTGAAAAACACCAACAAATTCAACAACAACCTCAACGTTTAAAAGTACAAAACAGTTCAAAAAATAACATTGATAACACCAACAAATTCAACAACAACCTCAATATTGAAAATCACCAACAAATTCAACAACCTCATCATTGAAAAACACCAACAAATTCAAGAACAACCTTAACTTTTAAAAATACAAATTTATTCAACAAAAAACTTTGATAGCATCAACAAATTCAACAACAACCTCAACATTCAGAAACACCAAAAAATTCAACAACAACCACAACATTGAAAAATACCAACAAATTCAACAACAACCTTAACTTTTGAAAATACAAACAAGTTCAACAAAAGAAATTGATAACACGAAGAAATTCAACAACAACCTCAACATTGAAAAACACCGACAAATTTAACAACAACCTCAACAATAAAAAATACAAAAAAGTTCAAAAAATAACATTGATAACGCCAACAAATTCAACAACAAATTCAATATTGAAAATCACCAACAAATTCAACAACATCAACATTGAAAAAAACCAATAAATTCAACAACAACATCAAAATTGAAAAATACTGACAAATTCAACAACAAGCACAACTTGCTAAAATACAAAAAAGTTCAAAAAATAACATGGATAACACCAAGAAATTGAACAACAACCTCAACATTGAAAACCAACAACAAATTTAAAAATAACCTCAACAATTAAAAACAAGAAAATTCAAGAAAAACCTCAACATTGAAAATCACGAACAAATTCAACAACCACCTCAACATTGAAAAACAACAATAAATTCAAGATCAACCTCAACATTGAAAAAACACCAACAAATTCAACAACAAGCTCAACTTCCAAAAATACAAATAAGTTTTAAAAAGAACATTTATAACACCAACAAATTAAAACAACAACCTCAATATTGAAAGTCACCAACAAATTCAACAACAACCTCAACTTTTAAAAAAAGAGAAAAAGTTCAAAAAAAACATTGATAACACCAACAAATTCAACAATAACCTCAATATTGAAAGACACTAACAGATTCAACAACAACCTCAATATTGAAAGTCACCAACAAATTCAACAACAACCTCAGTACTGAAAGACACCAACAACTTCAACAACAACCTCAACATTGAAAAATGCCAACAAATTCAACAAAAACCTCAACATTGAAACACACTAACAAATTCAACAACAACCTCAACCTTTAAAAGTACAAAACAGTTCAAAAAATAACATTGATAACACCAACAAATTCAACAACAACCTTAAAAACAAACAAGTTAAACAAAAGAGATTGATAACACCAAGAAATACAACAACAACCTCAACAATGAAAAACACCAACAAATTCAACAACAGACTCAACATTGAAAAACACCAACAAATTCAACAACAAACTCAACATTAAAAAATACAAAAAAGTTCAAATAATAACATTGATAACACCAACAAATTCAACAACAAACTCAATATTGAAAAACACCAACAAATTCAACAACAACCTCAATATTGAAAATCACAAACAAATTCAACAACCTCAACATTGAAAAACAGCAACAAATTCAACAACAACCTTAACTTTTAAAAATACACATTTATTCAACAAAACACTTTGTTAACACCAACAAATTCAACAACATCCTCATAATTGAAAATCACCAACAAATTCAACATCCTCAACGTTGAAAAACACCAACAAATTCAACATCAACCTTAAATACAAACAAGTTCAACAAAAGACATTGATAACACCAAGAAATTCAACAACAACCTCAACAATGAAAAACACCAACAAATTCAACAACAAACTCAACATTGAAAAACACCAACAAATTCAACAACAAACTCAACATTGAAAAACACCAACAAATTCAACAACAAACTCAACATTGAAAAAACACCAACAACTTCAACAACCTAAACAATGAAAAACACCAAAAAATTCAAGAACAACCTCAACATTAAAAAATGCAAAACAGTTCAAAAAATTACATTGATAACACCAACAAATTAAACAACAAACTCAATATTGAAAATCACCAAGAAATTCAACAACAGTCTTAAATACAAACAAGTTCAACAAAAGACATTGATAACACCAACAAAATCAACAACAACCACAATATTGAAAGACACCAACAAGTTCAACATCAACCTCAACATTGAAAATCACCAACAAATTCAACAAACTCAACATTGAAAATCACCAACAAATTCAACAACAACTTCAACAATGAAAAACACCAACAAATTCAACAACAACCTGAAAATTGAAAAACACCAACAAATTCAACACCAAGCTCAACTTTCAAAAATACCATAAAGTTTAAAAAAAAACACTGATAACACCAACAAAGTCAACAACAAATTCAATAACAACCTCAATATTGAAAGACACCAACAAATTCAACAAAAGCCACAACATTGAAAAACACCAACAAATTCAACACCAAGCTCAACTTTCAAAAATACAAAAAAGTTCAAAAAATAACATTGATAACAGCAACAAATTCAAAAACAACCTCAACATTGAAATTCACCAACAAATTTAGCAACAACCTCAAATATTAAATGAAGAGAAAAAGTTCAAAAAAACCATTGATAACACCAACAAATTCAACAAAAACCTCAATATTGAAAGACACGAACAAATTCAACAACAACCTCGATATTGAAAGTCACCAACAAATTCAACAACAACCTCAACATTGAAAATCACCAACAAATTCAACAACATCAACATTGAAAAACACCAACAAATTCAACAACAACCTCAATATTGAAAATCACAAACAAATTCAACAACCTCAACATTGAAAAACACCAACAAATTCAACAACAACCTTAACTTTTAAAAATACACATTTATTCAACAAAACACTTTGTTAACACCAACAAATTCAACAACATCCTCATAATTGAAAATCACCAACAAATTCAACATCCTCAACGTTGAAAAACACCAACAAATTCAACAACAACCTTAAATACAAACAAGTTCAACAAAAGACATTGATAACACCAAGAAATTCAACAACAAACTCAACAATGAAAAACACCAACAAATTCAACAACAAGCTCAACATTGAAAAACACCAACAAATTCAACAACAAACTCAACATTGAAAAACACCAACAAATTCAACAACAAACTCAACATTGAAAAAACACCAACAACTTCAACAACCTAAACAATGAAAAACACCAAAAAATTCAAGAACAACCTCAACATTAAAAAATGCAAAACCGTTCAAAAAATTACATTGATAACAGCAACAAATTTAACAACAAACTCAATATTGAAAATCACCAAGAAATTCAACAACAGCCTTAAATACAAACAAGTTCAACAAAAGACATTGATAACACCAACAAAATCAACAACAACCACAATATTGAAAGACACCAACAAGTTCAACATCAACCTCAACATTGAAAATCACCAACAAATTCAACAAACTCAACACTGAAAATCACCAACAAATTCAACAACAACCTCAACAATGAAAATCACCAACAAATTCAACAACAACCTCAACAATGAAAAACACCAACAAATTCAACAACAACCTGAAAATTGAAAAACACCAACAAATTCAACACCAAGCTCAACTTTCAAAAATACCATAAAGTTTAAAAAAAAACACTGATAACACCAACAAAGTCAACAACAAATTCAACAACAACCTCAACATTGAAAAACACCAACAACTTCACCAACCTCAATATTGAAAATGACCAACAAATTCAACAACATCAACATTGAAAAACACCAACAAATTCAAAAACTAACTCAACAATGAATAACAACAAATAATTCAACAACAACCGCAACATTCAAAAATACCAACGAATTCATCAACAAGCTCAACTTTCAAAAATACAAAAATGTTCAAAAAATAACATTGATAACAGCAATAAACTCAACAACAACCTCAACATTGAAAATCACCAACAAATTCAACAACAACCTCAACTTTTAAAAGAAGAGAAAAAGTACAAAAAAAACATTGATAACACCAATAAATTCAACAATAAATTCAATATTGAATGACACGAACAAATTCAACAACTACCTCGATATTGAAAGAAACCAACAAATTCAACACCAACCTCAACATTGAAAAACGCCAACAAATTCAACAACAACCTCAACATTAAAAAACACCAACAACTTCACCAACCTCAATATTGAAAGTCACCAACAAATTCAACAAGATCCTCAACGTTTAAAAGTACAAAACAGTTCTAAAAAATAACATTGATAACACCAACAAATACAACAACAACCTCAATATTGAAAATCACCAACAAATTCAACAACCTCAACATTGAAATACACCAACCAATTCAACAACAACCTTAACTTTTAAAAATACAAATTTATTCAGCAAAAGCTTTGATAACACCAACAAATTCAACAACAACCTCAACATTAAAAAACACCAACAAATTCAACAACAACCTCAACTTTGCAAAACAACAGAAAATTCAACAACAACCGCAACATTGAGAAATACCAACAATTCAACAACAACCTCAACCTTTAAAAGTACTAAGAAGTCCAAAACAGAACTTTGATAACACCAACAAATTGAACAACTTCCTCTGAATTGAAAATCACCAACAAATTCAACATCGTCAACGTTAAAAAACACCAACAAATTCAACAACAACTTTAACTTTTAAAAATACAAACAAGTTCAACAAAAGACATTGATAATACCAAGAAATTCAACAACAACGTCAACAATGAAAAACACCAACAAATTCAACAACAACCTCAACATTGAAAAACGCCAACAAATTCAACAACAACCTCAATATTGAAAATCACCAACAAATTCAACAACCTTAACGCTGAATATCACCGACAAATTCGCAACAACCTCAAATTTGAAAAACACAAAAAAGTTGACAAAAAACATTCATAAAACCAACAAATTCAACAACAACCTTAATATTGAAAAACGCCAACAAATTCAACAACAACCTCAACATTGAAAAACGCCAACAAATTAAACAACAACCTCAACAATGAAAAAAAACAAAAAATTCAACAACAACCTCAACATTGAAAAACACCAACAAATTCAACAACAAACTCAACTTTTAAAAGTACAAACTAGTTCAACAAAATAAACATTGATGACACTATCCAATTCACAACAACATCAACATTGAAAAACAATAAAAACATTTCAGAGACAACCTCAACTTTTAAAACTACAAAAATGTTCAACAAAATAAATATTGACAATACCAACAAATTCAACTACAACCTCAATATTGAAAATCAGCAACAAATTCAATAACAACCTCAACATTGAAAAACACCAACAAATTTAAAAACAACCTCAACAATGAAAACACCAAAAAATTCAACAAAAACCCTCACCATTGCAAAACACCAACAAATACAACAAAAACATCAACTTTAAAAAATACAAACAAGTTGAACAAAAAAAACATTGATAACACCAACAACTTCAACAACAACCTCAACAATGAAAAACACCAACAAATTCAACAACAACCTCAACATTGAAAAATACAAAACAGTTCAAAAAATAACATTGATAACACCAACAAATTCAACAACAACCTCAACAATGAAAAACACCGACAAATTCAACAACAACCTCAATATTGAAAATCACCAACAAATTCAACAACCTCAATATTGAAAATCACCAACAAATTCAACAACCTCAATATTGAAAATCACCAACAAATTCAACAACCTCAATATTGAAAATCACCAACAAATTCAACAACCTCAATATTGAAAGACACCAACAAATTCAACAACCTCAATATTGAAAATCACCAACAAATTCAACAACCTCAATATTGAAAAACACCAACAAATTCAACAACAACCTCAATATTGAAAATCACCAATAAATTCAACAATATCAACATTGAATAACACCAATAAATTCAACAACAAAGTCAACATTGAAAAAAACCATCAAATTCAACAACAAGCTCAAATTTCAAAAATACAAAAAAGTTCAAAAAATTACATGGATAACACCAACAAATTCAACAACAACCTCAACAGTGAAAAACAAGAACAAATTCAACAACAACCTCAACATTGAAAAACACCTAAAAGATCAACAACAACCGCAACAGTGAAAATACCAACAAATTCAACAACAACCTCAACCTTTAAAAGTACAAAAAAGTTCAAGAAAGAACTTTGATAACACCAACAAATTGAACAACATCCTCAGAATTGAAAATCACCAACAAATTCAACATCCTCAACATTGAAAAACACCAACAAATTCAACAACAAACTCAATATTGCAAATCACCAACAAAATCAACAACATCAGCATTGCAAAAAACCAACAAATTCAACAACAACCTCAATATAGAAAGTCACCATCATATTCAACAACAACCTCAACATTGAAAACCACCAACAAATTCAACAACAACCTCAACATTGAAAAACGCCAACAAATTCAGCAACAACCCCAACATTGAAAAACATGAATTCAACAACAACCTTAATTTTTAAAAATACAAATTTATTCAACAAAAAAATTTGATAACACCAAGAAATTCAACAACAACCTCAACATTCAAAAACACCTAAAAGTTCAACAACAACCGCAACAGTGAAAATACCAACAAATTCAACAACATCCTCAACCTTTAAAAATACAAATAAGTTCAAGAAAGAAGTTTGATAACACCAACAAATAGAACAACATCCTCAGAATTGAAAATCACCAACAAATTCAACAACAACCTCAATATTGAAAATCACCAATAAATTCAACAATATCAGCATTGAATAACACCAATAAATTCAACAACAAACTCAACATTGAAAAAAAACATCAAATTCAACAACAAGCTCAACTTTCAAAAATACAAAAAAGTTCAAAAAATTACATGGATAACACCAACAAATTCAACAACAACATCAATATTGAAAAACGCCAACAAATTCAACAACAAGCTCAACCTTCAAAAATACAAAAAAGTTTAAAAAAGAACATTGATAACACAAACAAATTCAACAACAACCTCAATCTTTAAAAATACGATAAAGTTAAAAAAAAACATTGATAACACCAACAAATTCAACAACAACCTTAATTTTTAAAAATACAAATTTAATCAACAAAAAACTTTGATAACACCAACAAATTCAACAACAACCTCAACATTGAAAAACACCAACAAATTCAACAACAACCTCAACATTGAAAAACACCTAAAAGATCAACAACAACCGCAACAGTGAAAATACCAACAAATTCAACAACAACCTCAACCTTTAAAAGTACAAAAAAGTTCAAGAAAGAACTTTGATAACACCAACAAATTGAACAACATCCTCAGAATTGAAAATCACCAACAAATTCAACATCCTCAAAATTGAAAAACACCAACAAATTCAACAACAACCTAAACTTTTAAAAATACAAACAAGTTCAACAAAAGACATTGATAACACCAAAAAAATCAACAACAACATCAACAATGAAAAACACCAAACATCAACAACAACCTCAACATTGAAAAATAAAAAAAAGTTCAAAAAATTACATGCATAACGCCAACATATTCAAAAACAATCTCAACATTGAAAAGCACCTAAAAATTTAACAACAACCTCAACAATTAAAAACAACAAAAAATTCAACAACAAACTCAACTGTTAAAAATACAAACAACTTGAACAAAAAAACTTGGATAACATCAACAAATTCAACAAAAAACTCAATATTGCAAATCACCAACAAATTCAACAACATCAACATTGAAAAAAACCAACAAATTCAACAATAACCTCAACATTGAAAAACACCAATGAATTCAACAACAAGCTCAACTTTCAAAAATACAAGAATGTTTAAAAAAGAACATTGATAAGACCAACAAATTCAACAACAACCTCAACTTAGAAAGTCACCATCATATTCCACAACAACCTCAACATTAAAAAATACCAACAAATTCAACAACAACCTCAATATTGAAAATCACAAACAAATTCAACAACATCTACGTTGAAAAACACGAATAAATTCAACAACAAACTCAACATTGAAAAAAACCAACAAAATCATCAACAAACTCAACATTGAAAAAAACCAACAAATTCAACAACAAGCTCAACTTTCAAAAACACAAAAAAGTTCAAAAAATTACATGGATAACACCAACAAATTCAACAACAACCTCAACATTGAAAAACAACAAAAACCTCAACATTGAAAAACACGAACAAATTCAACAACAACGTCAACATTGAAAAACGCCATCAAATTCAACAAGAAGCTCAACATTGAAAAAGACCAACAAATTCAATTACAAGCTCAACTTTCAAAAATACAAAAAAGTTTAAAAAAGAACATTGATAACACCAAGAAATACAACAACAACCTCAACAATGAAAAACACCAACAAATTCAACAACAGACTCAACATTGAAAAACACCAACAAATTCAACAACAAACTCAACATTAAAAAATACAAAAAAGTTCAAATAATAACATTGATAACACCAACAAATTCAACAACAAACTCAATATTGAAAAACACCAACAAATTCAACAACAACCTCAATATTGAAAATCACAAACAAATTCAACAACCTCAACATTGAAAAACAGCAACAAATTCAACAACAACCTTAACTTTTAAAAATACACATTTATTCAACAAAACACTTTGTTAACACCAACAAATTCAACAACATCCTCATAATTGAAAATCACCAACAAATTCAACATCCTCAACGTTGAAAAACACCAACAAATTCAACATCAACCTTAAATACAAACAAGTTCAACAAAAGACATTGATAACACCAAGAAATTCAACAACAACCTCAACAATGAAAAACACCAACAAATTCAACAACAAACTCAACATTGAAAAACACCAACAAATTCAACAACAAACTCAACATTGAAAAACACCAACAAATTCAACAACAAACTCAACATTGAAAAAACACCAACAACTTCAACAACCTAAACAATGAAAAACACCAAAAAATTCAAGAACAACCTCAACATTAAAAAATGCAAAACAGTTCAAAAAATTACATTGATAACACCAACAAATTAAACAACAAACTCAATATTGAAAATCACCAAGAAATTCAACAACAGTCTTAAATACAAACAAGGTCAACAAAAGACATTGATAACACCAACAAAATCAACAACAACCACAATATTGAAAGACACCAACAAGTTCAACATCAACCTCAACATTGAAAATCACCAACAAATTCAACAAACTCAACATTGAAAATCACCAACAAATTCAACAACAACTTCAACAATGAAAAACACCAACAAATTCAACAACAACCTGAAAATTGAAAAACACCAACAAATTCAACACCAAGCTCAACTTTCAAAAATACCATAAAGTTTAAAAAAAAACACTGATAACACCAACAAAGTCAACAACAAATTCAATAACAACCTCAATATTGAAAGACACCAACAAATTCAACAAAAGCCACAACATTGAAAAACACCAACAAATTCAACACCAAGCTCAACTTTCAAAAATACAAAAAAGTTCAAAAAATAACATTGATAACAGCAACAAATTCAAAAACAACCTCAACATTGAAATTCACCAACAAATTTAGCAACAACCTCAAATATTAAATGAAGAGAAAAAGTTCAAAAAAACCATTGATAACACCAACAAATTCAACAAAAACCTCAATATTGAAAGACACGAACAAATTCAACAACAACCTCGATATTGAAAGTCACCAACAAATTCAACAACAACCTCAACATTGAAAATCACCAACAAATTCAACAACATCAACATTGAAAAACACCAACAAATTCAACAACAACCTCAATATTGAAAATCACAAACAAATTCAACAACCTCAACATTGAAAAACACCAACAAATTCAACAACAACCTTAACTTTTAAAAATACACATTTATTCAACAAAACACTTTGTTAACACCAACAAATTCAACAACATCCTCATAATTGAAAATCACCAACAAATTCAACATCCTCAACGTTGAAAAACACCAACAAATTCAACAACAACCTTAAATACAAACAAGTTCAACAAAAGACATTGATAACACCAAGAAATTCAACAACAAACTCAACAATGAAAAACACCAACAAATTCAACAACAAGCTCAACATTGAAAAACACCAACAAATTCAACAACAAACTCAACATTGAAAAACACCAACAAATTCAACAACAAACTCAACATTGAAAAAACACCAACAACTTCAACAACCTAAACAATGAAAAACACCAAAAAATTCAAGAACAACCTCAACATTAAAAAATGCAAAACCGTTCAAAAAATTACATTGATAACAGCAACAAATTTAACAACAAACTCAATATTGAAAATCACCAAGAAATTCAACAACAGCCTTAAATACAAACAAGTTCAACAAAAGACATTGATAACACCAACAAAATCAACAACAACCACAATATTGAAAGACACCAACAAGTTCAACATCAACCTCAACATTGAAAATCACCAACAAATTCAACAAACTCAACACTGAAAATCACCAACAAATTCAACAACAACCTCAACAATGAAAATCACCAACAAATTCAACAACAACCTCAACAATGAAAAACACCAACAAATTCAACAACAACCTGAAAATTGAAAAACACCAACAAATTCAACACCAAGCTCAACTTTCAAAAATACCATAAAGTTTAAAAAAAAACACTGATAACACCAACAAAGTCAACAACAAATTCAACAACAACCTCAACATTGAAAAACACCAACAACTTCACCAACCTCAATATTGAAAATGACCAACAAATTCAACAACATCAACATTGAAAAACACCAACAAATTCAAAAACTAACTCAACAATGAATAACAACAAATAATTCAACAACAACCGCAACATTCAAAAATACCAACGAATTCATCAACAAGCTCAACTTTCAAAAATACAAAAATGTTCAAAAAATAACATTGATAACAGCAATAAACTCAACAACAACCTCAACATTGAAAATCACCAACAAATTCAACAACAACCTCAACTTTTAAAAGAAGAGAAAAAGTACAAAAAAAACATTGATAACACCAATAAATTCAACAATAAATTCAATATTGAATGACACGAACAAATTCAACAACTACCTCGATATTGAAAGAAACCAACAAATTCAACACCAACCTCAACATTGAAAAACGCCAACAAATTCAACAACAACCTCAACATTAAAAAACACCAACAACTTCACCAACCTCAATATTGAAAGTCACCAACAAATTCAACAAGATCCTCAACGTTTAAAAGTACAAAACAGTTCTAAAAAATAACATTGATAACACCAACAAATACAACAACAACCTCAATATTGAAAATCACCAACAAATTCAACAACCTCAACATTGAAATACACCAACCAATTCAACAACAACCTTAACTTTTAAAAATACAAATTTATTCAGCAAAAGCTTTGATAACACCAACAAATTCAACAACAACCTCAACATTAAAAAACACCAACAAATTCAACAACAACCTCAACTTTGCAAAACAACAGAAAATTCAACAACAACCGCAACATTGAGAAATACCAACAATTCAACAACAACCTCAACCTTTAAAAGTACTAAGAAGTCCAAAACAGAACTTTGATAACACCAACAAATTGAACAACTTCCTCTGAATTGAAAATCACCAACAAATTCAACATCGTCAACGTTAAAAAACACCAACAAATTCAACAACAACTTTAACTTTTAAAAATACAAACAAGTTCAACAAAAGACATTGATAATACCAAGAAATTCAACAACAACGTCAACAATGAAAAACACCAACAAATTCAACAACAACCTCAACATTGAAAAACGCCAACAAATTCAACAACAACCTCAATATTGAAAATCACCAACAAATTCAACAACCTTAACGCTGAATATCACCGACAAATTCGCAACAACCTCAAATTTGAAAAACACAAAAAAGTTGACAAAAAACATTCATAAAACCAACAAATTCAACAACAACCTTAATATTGAAAAACGCCAACAAATTCAACAACAACCTCAACATTGAAAAACGCCAACAAATTAAACAACAACCTCAACAATGAAAAAAAACAAAAAATTCAACAACAACCTCAACATTGAAAAACACCAACAAATTCAACAACAAACTCAACTTTTAAAAGTACAAACTAGTTCAACAAAATAAACATTGATGACACTATCCAATTCACAACAACATCAACATTGAAAAACAATAAAAACATTTCAGAGACAACCTCAACTTTTAAAACTACAAAAATGTTCAACAAAATAAATATTGACAATACCAACAAATTCAACTACAACCTCAATATTGAAAATCAGCAACAAATTCAATAACAACCTCAACATTGAAAAACACCAACAAATTTAAAACAACCTCAACAATGAAAACACCAAAAAATTCAACAAAAACCCTCACCATTGCAAAACACCAACAAATACAACAAAAACATCAACTTTAAAAAATACAAACAAGTTGAACAAAAAAAACATTGATAACACCAACAACTTCAACAACAACCTCAACAATGAAAAACACCAACAAATTCAACAACAACCTCAACATTGAAAAATACAAAACAGTTCAAAAAATAACATTGATAACACCAACAAATTCAACAACAACCTCAACAATGAAAAACACCGACAAATTCAACAACAACCTCAATATTGAAAATCACCAACAAATTCAACAACCTCAATATTGAAAATCACCAACAAATTCAACAACCTCAATATTGAAAATCACCAACAAATTCAACAACCTCAATATTGAAAATCACCAACAAATTCAACAACCTCAATATTGAAAGACACCAACAAATTCAACAACCTCAATATTGAAAATCACCAACAAATTCAACAACCTCAATATTGAAAAACACCAACAAATTCAACAACAACCTCAATATTGAAAATCACCAATAAATTCAACAATATCAACATTGAATAACACCAATAAATTCAACAACAAAGTCAACATTGAAAAAAACCATCAAACTCAACAACAAGCTCAAATTTCAAAAATACAAAAAAGTTCAAAAAATTACATGGATAACACCAACAAATTCAACAACAACCTCAACAGTGAAAAACAAGAACAAATTCAACAACAACCTCAACATTGAAAAACACCTAAAAGATCAACAACAACCGCAACAGTGAAAATACCAACAAATTCAACAACAACCTCAACCTTTAAAAGTACAAAAAAGTTCAAGAAAGAACTTTGATAACACCAACAAATTGAACAACATCCTCAGAATTGAAAATCACCAACAAATTCAACATCCTCAACATTGAAAAACACCAACAAATTCAACAACAAACTCAATATTGCAAATCACCAACAAAATCAACAACATCAGCATTGCAAAAAACCAACAAATTCAACAACAACCTCAATATAGAAAGTCACCATCATATTCAACAACAACCTCAACATTGAAAACCACCAACAAATTCAACAACAACCTCAACATTGAAAAACGCCAACAAATTCAGCAACAACCCCAACATTGAAAAACATGAATTCAACAACAACCTTAATTTTTAAAAATACAAATTTATTCAACAAAAAAATTTGATAACACCAAGAAATTCAACAACAACCTCAACATTCAAAAACACCTAAAAGTTCAACAACAACCGCAACAGTGAAAATACCAACAAATTCAACAACATCCTCAACCTTTAAAAATACAAATAAGTTCAAGAAAGAAGTTTGATAACACCAACAAATAGAACAACATCCTCAGAATTGAAAATCACCAACAAATTCAACAACAACCTCAATATTGAAAATCACCAATAAATTCAACAATATCAGCATTGAATAACACCAATAAATTCAACAACAAACTCAACATTGAAAAAAAACATCAAATTCAACAACAAGCTCAACTTTCAAAAATACAAAAAAGTTCAAAAAATTACATGGATAACACCAACAAATTCAACAACAACATCAATATTGAAAAACGCCAACAAATTCAACAACAAGCTCAACCTTCAAAAATACAAAAAAGTTTAAAAAAGAACATTGATAACACAAACAAATTCAACAACAACCTCAATCTTTAAAAATACGATAAAGTTAAAAAAAAACATTGATAACA